>NW_026126750.1:0-129326 GCF_943737965.1 Phodopus roborovskii | reverse complement strand
TGAGAACATTCAACAAGTATAAATAAAAAAAAATAGTCAGGCAGTAGTGTTACACAACTTTCATCTCCACTCCACCGGCAGTCTAAACTCTATGAGTTTTAGCCCAGCAAGGTCTATAGAGTGATTCTAGGACACAGTGGACTACACAGGGAATCTTGTTGCAAGAAATGAAAGTAAATAAATACACTAAATAAATAATAAATTAATGATTTACCATGGTCCTATACACCTTTAAACCCCTGCACTCAGTAGGCAGAGGCAGGATTATCTCCCAGCTTGAGACAGTCCATGGAATACAAAATGAGACACTGTCTCCAAATAATGAATAAATAGATAGATAAATAAACAAATAGGCAGGAATGAAATAACAAAAGTATAAATGAACAAAAAGAATCAGCAAGCAACTGGAAAACTCATCCGATGTCCTGCAGGTGTCAGAAGCAGAGGTTGTCACAACTTTCAATCCAGTCCAATGATGGTTTGTTCCAACATAAGGGCTCTTAGAGAACAACAACCCCTCGTCTTCTTACTTCTTTCATTTAAAGGATTTTCTTTTCAGCTTTAGAGATCAGTCCCTGGGACTTGGGCATGCCACACAACCATTCTCCCCCACCTAAGCTAAATCTTCCAACCCCTGACAGAAAAAGCGAGGCTAATTTTAACAGGTGAAAAATTCCTCCCTAAGACTTTAAGTTCCAACATATTCATCAATCAACTGGGTCAAAAAGAACTCAGCTTGATTCATCCAAAACTTTTTTTACACCCACACCCATGCTCCAGAAATCCATATGTCCTTACACATAACACAACACACACACACACACACACACACACACACACACACAACACACACACACACACAGGGTTTTTTAAGACAGGGTTTCAATGCGATAGCCATAGATGTCCTGGCACTAACTCCCTGTAGACCTGGATGGCCTGGAACTAAGGTTAGCCTGCCGCTGCATCCCAAGTGCTGGGATTAAAGGTAAGACCCACCACGCCCTGTGATCACCCACCACCTTTTCATTCATTATTTTATGTGGGTATAGGATGCTGGGTTCAAAGGCATAGGACACAAGATCAAGTATTTCCTTTATATACATAATAATATTGACTTTGAGGCATGCCTAAAGTACTTGATCTCTGATAATATGACACAGCTTATTTTTAAAGTGTTTTCTGTCTGCTCTAAAACTGCTCCAGTGCTCACCTTGCTTCTCCTTTCTGCTCACATACCAACGCCTTTAGGTTTGTGATACTGGCATGCACTCTACGGAGGTTTTTATGAGAGGAAGGGTGAAAAAGCCAGGCAGTGGAGAGGGAGCAGGGTCCTTGGCAGCACTTATTCAGGTAGGCAGGGGCCAGCACAAGCCAAAGGACTTGCATTCAACTCTTCTAGTTCTCCCTGAGCGACACTAGTTCCCCCTGGGGATAATACACACTCATCCTGACATCTATTCTAGTCTAGAGATTAAGTCGGGTGGCTTCATACTCTGGGTCTCGATTGCTTTTATGTACTCTGAGCCAATTCCCTGGAAAGTGGTCTTGGGACTCTGTTGTGACAGGTATCCTGATTCAGCTTCCAGTTCCTGGCTCTCTATACTGTACCTTTCTCAAATTCTTGTCTGTCCTCCAGCTCACCCTTCATTGTCGGCCGGCTTCTGGAGCTCTCCCAAGAAGTCCACTTGATTCAAGCTCACTCACTCCTTCCCTTTCTTTGCTGTCTTCTGCAGCTTTAAGCCACCAGGGATCTTTCTTGTTGAAATTTCCTTTGGAAAATCCTCTGTGCCCAAGAAACAAAGTAAGCAGAGCCCACACACACTTGCTCCAGGGTCATCAATAGACCTGGACCAGACTGGATTTATTTCCTTGCGTGATGTCATAGGGCTGCTTTGGCCTCTGGCTAGACATGTGCAGTGGGTTTACCTCCATGGCAAAGTGGGGTCTGTTTGTTGTGATCTCTTCAGTAGTTGTCTCCCCCTGGCTGCAACAGTGGGGCTGCTGTCAGGATAAATGAATATAGGAGGCAAGCTGTCAGGGAGAGGATGCTGGGGAGAGTGGGGATTATGGAGGCAGAAATGCAGCTGAAATAGCAGAGGTAATGGCTGTATGGAGGGTTTCAGAGTCCTTTGCAGGGGGTTTGATTTATTTGTTGTTTGGTTTTTAAAGTTTTTCCAGACAGGTTTTCCACTGTTTAACAGCCCTGCCTGACTTGAAGCTCTGTAGAGCAGGTGCCCCCAAACTCAGAATCTACCTGCCTCTGCCTCCTGTGTGCTGGGATTAAAGGCATCTGACACAACCCTCTGTTATTCATTTATTTATTTATTTATTTTTATTTTAAAGTAAGGGACTCATATGACCCTAGCTGTCCTAGAATTCATTCGCATTACTAGAAGTCACGCTGTGTAATGATGTCTGGGGTTTACTTCTGTTTCAGCTACTAAGTACATTTATCAACTCTTTTAAGGAGTACAAAGGGAGAGTAGCTTTAGCTGGCTTTGGTCTCAGAACTCTTGCTTTTTCAAATTAGTTTTCCCCTCTGAAGACAAAGTAACCATGTATAGCTCAGAACTTCCTATGTAGCATAGGCTGTGCTCGGAAGTATAATATTCCTGTTCCAGCTTCTGACACATTAGAAAGTAGAGTCCTCTCTTACATGCATACATGTTCCTCAGCCTGCCCAGTGACAGGATTAGAGGAGATCACTACTGTATCCAGTTCTGGATCTTTTCAGTAGATACATGTATGTGAGAGAGGCAGCTATTTCTGTGCTCTCCCAGAAGAAAGCTATATGTAACAGCATGAGAACAGCAGATAGTGAGTATTTCTCTTCTCATTCAAAAGGTTTGGAACCAGAAATGTGTCATCCTTTGAAGTTTCCTGGAAGGGGGGGTTTGGGGGAGACATTGGCTTGTGTTTGGTAACTATACAATCCTAATCTGAAAATTTAAAGCTGGGATTGATCTTATTTGAAGAGTTTTCAAGACACTTTTCATTCTGGGTCATTTTAGATCTTGGAGTGTGATTCTCCTGTGCTTGCTTCATAGGATGGCTTGGAGTATTCTACAAGACAGCACTATTTAACAGACAATACCCAGCTTACTCCGGGCCTTCCAAAATGCAAGGCACAAATTATGGATTTCCTGGATGTTCTTTGCACTTGATCCAAATTCTGGCGTCAGTACAAAGTACTGGCAAGCAGAGCTGCAGGTTGCAGAATGAGGATAACATGGACAACTAGCATCTGCCAGGTCGGTTGGTTATTTATTGTGTTTAGTTCTATGCTTGTGTTATCACCATGTCTCATATGTGGAGGTCAGAAGAGAATGTACCATAGTTCCTTCTTTTAATTAGATAACTAATCAGTAACAAGAGTGCACCACCTCAACCATGGCTCTGCCTCTACCCAATTCGCTTTCAGTCAGTCCCTCCAAATGAAAAGGCCTAACTACCACCCTCCTCTCCACTCTCCCCACCACCACCACCACCTTACTCTCTCCATCACCACATTCACCCTGCCACCCTGGGCTCCAGCCTCCAGGCAGAGCTGATTTCTCACCCTCTGCAGCTTGGTGGAGATCCAGTCTTTGCAGAGGCCAGGAGCTCTGCACATGCTTAGTTAGGTGTGAGCGGGTACCTGTGGAAAAGACAGTTGGGAGGGTTGGAATTCTGGCCTCTGAGGCTGTGAAAACTGTGTTTCAGTGTGCTGTCAGCTGCCTTCTCTGATCCAGCAGGAGGAGAAAACTGCCACTTATTCCCAATTCAGAGGCAGTGGATCGAGACCTGCGATAGCCATAACACTCTCACGACATCTGGTTAAAATTAGATTTAGAATCACTAGGGCCCAGCCGGACATTCATGACAAGAGCATGTCTCGTCACAACAAGGCTTTTCGGTTATTCTGACATTCTGATTTTGCCAAATCAGCTTTTACCCTCAAACACAGCACATGCCTTCTTTCTTTTAGATGGGACAGACGGCAGGTATCCATAGGTTCTGACTTCCAGGCTGTGTAAGCGGTGGAATTTCCTTGTCTGGTTTTCATTCTTTTCTCTCTTTCTGTCAGTTTCTATTTCTTTCCTCTATTCGTGGATTATCCTCAAACATATTACAGTTAAATGAACAAATGCATCCTTTTACTTTAGTAAACAAACAGAAAATATTATTTGAATTAGCTCTGGTTCAAAATAGTACAAATGCTTTTCATATTTCTATATATCTGTGTCTATAGACATGTGAGAAGTTGCCCCCACATTATTGACTTGGGGATTTTACTTTTTCTATTTTGAAGAATTTTCACATTTAGTTTCAGGTTTTGATAAATTTCATGGAACTACAAAGTACAATTAACACGAATTCATTCCAGGTGTAAGTTTACTGTTCTTCAGGGCTTTACTGTTTGTTCCAGGTCCACCAATCTCTTGTTTATTCCGAACTACTCATGTCTCACTTCCCTGTTCTTAGAGAATTTACATTAGGAGTCTGTAAATATTAAATCATCCTCTGCTGCTTTAAGATGTTCTTTCCCTAGGCTCTCAGTACTTCTATAGCACAGAACTTTATCAAGGACCAGAGTGTCCTGTCTGAAATACAACACTCAGAAATGGTTAGCACCTGTAGTTCCCCATCTCTGTTTAGTTTCTGACTTCTCTAACTGCTGCCAAGTCAGCAGATGCAAACACAGGTATTCCAAAGGAATGGTACATCCTATATCCTGAAATCCTCCAACTCCTTTTCCATGGGTCACTAGGAAGGCTAATCTTGGTTGTCAACTTCATACCCAATTAAGAATTTGCCTCTTTCATGTTGGCCTGTGGGCATGTCTGTGGGACATTTTCTTGGTTCCCAATTGATGTACGAGTGCCTGCCCACTGTGGGTGGTACTGTTATTCCTAGGCAGGAAGGCCTGTGTTGTGCAAAAAAAAGTAGCTGAGCTTCAGGCAGGGAGGAAGCCAAAGAACAGTGAGCTTCCTTGGTTTCTGTTTCAGGCTCCTCCATTGAGCTGCTGAAATGGCTTCCTTTGGTTCTAAATCACAAGCTTTTATATGAAATAAACCCTTTCTTCCCCATGCTGGTTCTACTTATATTTTATCACAGCAATAGAAAGCAATTTCAAGGTATGTAATTGTGCCAGCCTTTTTTACTTTTCATTTAATGTCTGTTTCCCTCCTAATGTATTTTTTATTCAATTACATTTTTTCTTTATATTGGTTTTTCAATCGATTTATTGTAATTGAAATATTTATGCATAAAGTTTGGGAAAATGATTTGTAATGCAAAGCAATTCTGTTTCCAACCCTTTCCGTCCTGAGTTGTCCATAGGGGTGTTCTATGACAATTTTGTGATAGCAAACTTGGAGAAGCTTTCTGTGAAGAGGATATGCTTGTTATCTGGGAAAATAATGACACATGAGGGTGGAAGCTGGGGAAGGGTCAGCTAGTAGCCAATTGGGTAACACGGGGCCTTGTCTAGCTGAGACACAAGCCCATTGTGTGCCTAGTGTCTTGGTTGACACAATTGTTTCTTCTTGGCTCTTGTATGGGCTTTCTCCAAAGACACCCTGGTAGTATGAGTGCTCACTACTCATTCTTAGGTAGTGAACCAACAAATCAGATACTGTGCTTCTGGTATATGAGTAGTTGCTCATGGGCATTAAAGCATACCCAGTTCCCTGAAACAGTCTCTGGAGTGCTTCATCTGCCTGCCCTCAACTGGCCCACCAGTATTACAGTCTGGGGAGGGCAAACAATGACTCTAATGATACTTTTCAGGGAAAGAAGGCTATAGTTTGGATTATATCACACTGATTGGAAAGACACTATTGTTTTATTTTTCAATGTCTATATGTCATATGTCAACCAGAGGCAGAGATGATGTTCCATATTTCAACTTTCTTTATGTGAACCTGAGCAATGAGAACATAGACAATGTTCATGATTTTTTTAGTATAATTTCATAGGTTTCAAAACAGGTAACTTGGTAACTTTTTCAGACAGATAATTATGTTCATAGCACTGTAGGTGTGTGATGTGTACTGAGTATCAAAGATAAATTTTCCCAAGACTATCTGCCAACAGATGCTAGCTGCTCAAAGTATCTACATGCATGCTCTATTACCAGCTCTCTGTGTAGCAGGACATGACCTTAATTCAGAAAAACTAGAGCCTCCTCCATGAGCCCATTCCTTGGATGTTAGTGTAGAGAAAAGAAACTCTATGACGTCATTTCTTGTTTGAGGAAGGCATTTTCATTTTAGTATGACTTTAGTCTTACACTGGCAGTACAAAGACATTGCAGAGACCTTTTCAGATGCCACACTGGAGTGACTTCCCACTGTTAACTCACTGTCTTAGACTGGATGTGTCACACAGAATGAGTCAATCTTACACATGATTAGGAAATGAAATCCACATTTCACTCACATTAGACTTTACCCCCAGCCCCCTTTCTTTTTACATGTGAAAGTGTGAACTCAGGCTTCACTTCTACAAACTGTGTGCTTGAGTTTACCTCATGTGTGGAATTCCTGGAAATGAGTAGATCAGAGAGCAGAGGGACGAACCTCTCCATAAGAAACCCCCACATTTTTAAAAGAAAATATTTTTCCTATATTTATTATTTTCTCTTATTTTACACTTCAACCCCAAGTCTCTCTCCTTCCTTCCATCACACCCTCTTTATCCGCCCCCTCCAGTCCCATTCCATGTCCCCACCCATAGAGAAGGTGATGCCTTCCAGGAGGGATCAAAAAAATCTGTCAAGTCATTTGGAGTAGGGACTAGGCCCTCCCTTCTGCCTCTAGGGTAAGGGAGTATCCCCTTCAGGGCCAATGTGCTCCCAAAGTCTTTTCCTGAACCAGGGATACATCCTGGTTCCACTGTCAGAGGTCGCTTAGACAGTCCACACCTTCTAACTGAGACCCAAGTTCAGGGGGTCTGAGTTGGTGCAATGCTGGTTTCCCAGGTATAAGTCTGGACATCCATTAGCTCCTCCTTGTTCAGGTCAGCTGTCTCTATGGGTTTCTGTAGCCTGGTCTTGCCCCCATTTTCTTATCACTCCTCTCTCTCTGCATTTGGATTCCAGTTTTATTCAGTGTTTAGCTGGGGGTGTCTGCTTCTGCTACTAGATGAGGGCTCTATCATGGCAAATAAGTTCCTCATCAATCTCATTATCATCGAAGAGCATTTATGGTTGCCTTTCCTCTGTTGCTCAGATCATTAGTTGGGGTCATCCTTGTAGTTCTCTGAACACTTATAGTCAGTTTTCTTTTTTATGTTATCCTTTATTTTTGCTCTCTTATCCTCCTGAGTCGATCTTCCTAGTCCCACATGTTCTCCTCTCCTCCCCTTCTCTTTGTTCTTGCTTGCACTCCACTCACTGCCCACCCCCACTCCCCTATATGCTCAGGAGATATTGTTCCTTTCCCCTTTTATGAGGGACCTTGCATGAATCTCTTTGGTTCCTCATGTATCCTAGTTTCTCTAGCAGTGTGGATTATAGACTGGTGGTCCTTGGCATTATGTATAAAATCCATATATGAGTGAGTACATTCCATGTTCCTCTTTTGTGAGTGGGTTACCTCACTCACAATGGTTACTTCAAGTTCCATCCATTTGCCTGCATATTTCAAGATTCCATTTCCCCCCCCCCCACTGAGTAGTATTCCATTGTGTAAATGTACCACATCTTACTTAACCATTCTTCAGTTGAGGGACATCTAGGTTGCTCCCACGTTACTGGTGTTATGAATAATGCTGCTATGAACATAGTTGTACAGATGTCTTTTGTATGAATGTGGATCAATTTGGTATATGCCTAAAAGGGGGATTGCCAGTTCCTGTGGTAGACTCATTCCCATTTTCCTGAGGAACCGCCATACTGATGTCCAAATTGGCTGTACAAGTTGGCACTCCCACAGGCAGTGAAAGAATGTGTGACTTTCTCCACATCCTCTCCAGCATAAATAGTCATTAGTGTTCCTAATTTTAGACATTCAGGCAGGATTAAGATGGTATCTCAGAGTTGTTTTGATTTGCAGTTCCCTGATGGCTAAGGATGTTGAGCACTTTAAGTGTCTTTCAGCCATTTTAGATTCCTCCATTGAGAATTCTCTATTCAGTTCTGTACCCCATTTTTAATAGGGTTATTTGGTGTTTTGGTGAGTAGCTTCTTGAGTTCTTTGTATACTCTGGAGACCAGCACTCTCTCTGACATGGGGTTGGTGACGATCTTTTGCCAGTCTGTGGTCTTGTCCACTGTGTCCTTTGCCTTACAGAATCTTCTAAATTTGACGATGTCCCATTTATTAATTGTCGATCTTAGTATCCTTGCTATTTTGTTCAGTTCAGGAAGCTGTCACTGTACCAATTCATTCAAGGGTACCTCCTACATTCTCTTCTAAGAGGTTCAGTGTGGCCTGATTTATTTTGAGGTCTTCTACAGGTCACCATCCTATTATGCCAGCACCATTTGTTGAAGATGCTTTCTTCTTTTTCATTGTACCATTTTAGATATTTTGATAAAAATCAGTTGTTTGTAGGTGTATGCGTTACTATTAGGAATTACAGTCCTATGAATTATAGGTTCATCTTCATGACTTGGTCTGTGCATTTGGAGAAAGTTAAAGGAGTCAATATTACGCATGGGAATGTTCTATCTTCCTGATTTTGCAGTGGCCTTTTCAGTACTATGTTGTCATCAATCTCTGTAAGTAGTTTGTGCAGTGGGCATAAAATACAGTTTATGTGATTTCCAACTCAAAGGATTAGAAGTTCAAAATATATCATTATGCCTTGTTTTTATGGATTTTATTGTTGATTATTTTTTTTCAAAAACCCATACATTTTAGTTAAACTCACATGAAATGTTTCTTATTAGAATGGATTGACAACTGGTATAGAGTTATTCTTGTATTCTGTGGGATGGAGTATGCCTCGTTATGTCATAATCTACATTTATATGCTATGGAAAATAATTTGTCAGTGATTCATTTTAGGATGGAAGCTTCATTAAATGAGTATCATGAGGATACTCACATGATTTTTCTAGTGTTCCTTAAAGATTTATTTATTTATTTATTTATTTGTTCAATGGCAATGTTGGAATGCCGAATGGTGTTTATTGAGTGGATGGAGTGGGCTTATATACTGACTCACAGCACAGTGGAAAATAACAGACTTATTAGGTTTAGCTCCTCCCCACCAGGTGTGTGTTAGCATAACAGGAAGAGTACCAATGACAACTCTGGGTTGTGGATGGGGGCAGGAAGAGTACCAATAGTAACTCTGGAGCAAGAAGTTGTGGCCAACAGCTTCAGGCTTGCTCAAGATACCAGGCAGAGCCCTACTAATCTCAAATTCCACCTTCTCAGAAAAGTCTTCATTAACTACCTTTTATAAATCAAGTATTCTTCCTGCCCAAATAGTTATAGTCACATATTTTGTTTTAAGGAGTGGTGTAAGGAGTAGGTTTTTCTGCCAGCCTGGCCGGTCTTATCCAGTTGCCACGCCGACCCCAAATAACACAGAGACACTCTGTATTAGATATACTGCTGTTGTCCAGGTAGTAGTTTCTTATTGGCTAGCTCTGTCTTAAGCATTAACTCCTTTCCGTTAATCAACATTTTTCCTCCAGGCCTTAGACTAAAAGGGGAATTATAGTGGGATATTCACTTTGTGTCCTTCTGTGGCACTGACCACGCCCATTGAGGGTGGACAGGGGCAGAAGTGACCCATGGAAGGAGGTCTGAGTAGGAGGAAGGTGTTTTATCTCCTTGATCTGTAGTTACAGGTCCTTGTTAAGTGTCTACCTTGGTTGCTGGGAACTTAGATCTGGTTTTCTGGAAGTCAAAGAAACATTCTTAATCACCAGTTATCTCTCCATCAGCTCTAGCATTACACACCGACAGAAACTAACTCTGCCAGTCTCAAAGATGCTGTCTGGGATGGATGCAGTGAGAGAGGCCTGTAAATTCTAACATGCCAGAAGCTGAGACAGGAATATTACACTTCTGAGCTCAGCCTAGGCTACATAGTAAGTGTCTGGGCTAAACAGGGTAATTTTGACTTCAGAGGGGAAAACTAATTAAAACAAAACAAACAAACAAACAAGAGTTCCGAGACCAAAGCCAACTAAAGCTACTCTCTGGTTTTACTCATACAGAAGATGGAATAAATCCTTACATGAGGTGATAAAAGTACTTCATAGTTGAAACAGCAGTATAATCCTGTTACCTTTATACAATGTGACTACTAATAATGTGTGAGAGAGCTTTTAAGCTGTGGGCGGAGCTTTCCCTGGGGTCAGAAGATTTTTCAAGGTTCCTGAAAATACTGCTTAAAAACAGTTGGAGTATTGTGTCTTCCTTGCTGGTCGAGGTGGTCACGACAATATTGTGAATGAATTATACAACTGCCAGGGCCATATGAGTCCCTTGCTTAAAAATAAATAAATAAAAATGAATAACAGAGGGTTATGGAAGATGCCTTTAATACCAGCACGCAGGAGGCTGAGGCAGGCAGGTCTTAGAGTTAAAGGCCACCTGAACTACAGAGTGAGTTTCAGGTTGAGCAGAGCTATCAAACACAGAAACCCTGTCATGAAAAACTACAAACAAACAAACAAACAAAGACCTCCTTAAGTCTCCCTACAGCCATTACCTCAGCTATTTCAGGTGCATTTCAGACTCCCTAGTCCCTCTTATACCAGACCCCTCTCCATGACAGCTTGCCTCCAATATCCATTGATCCTGAAGGGCAAACAGACTAAGGCAGCCACGGGGAGACAACAACTGAGAGATCAGGAGAAACATACTCTAGTAGCCACAGAAGCAGCCACTTTGGCCGCCCCTCCCTTGGCTGTGGAGCTAACCCCAAGGCACATGTCCCCTGGAGGCCCACATGGCTTGATGATGTCACCCAAGGCTTCAAAGTGGAAGTGTGATCTTGGCCCATGGATGTCCCTGGAGCAAGTCTGTGTGTGCAAAGTGCCTATTTTCTTTCTTGAGCATAAGGGCTTTTACAGCAGAAATTTAAATAACAAAGAGTGCTGGTGGCTGAAAGTTGCTGAACACAAGGAAGAAAGGGAAGGAGTAAGTGAGGCCTGAAGTAGACTGCATAGGAGCCCTTGGGAGGCCTAGATGAGAGACACAAAATTGGAACAGATGACATTATAGATGGTCGGAAACTGGAAGCTGAATCAGGGATACCTGTCACAAGGGAGTCCCAGGACAACATCCAGGGAATTGACTCACAGTACACAAAAGCAATCAAGGCCCCGAGTGTGAATCTTCCCGACTCACTCTCTAGACTTGAAGAGAGGTCAGGATGAGTGTGTGTGTGTGTTATCCTCAGGGGACAAGTGCAGCTTAGGAAAAATAGAAGAGGTACATCCTAGGCCTTTAAATTCTCTTGGCCATTGCCTGCATGGATAACTACTGCTCCCCTCCACTGCCTGGCTGTTCACCCTTTGTCATATGAGAAGCTTCCTAGGCCCAGTGTCACATAACAAAGGACTTGGTACTTGAGCAGAAAAGAGATGTGTCAGGAAGGGGAAGCAAGCACTGGAGCAGTATTAGAGGAGAGAGAGAACACTGTGAAGATTAAGCTTGTGATGTGATGACTTATACCCCTGCTGTGTCCCTTTGGCATGATTCAAAGTCAATATTATTATGTTCATGAAAAAAATAACTATATTCCTAATGGCTTAGAAAGGTTAATGAGACTAAAATAAATTGTACAAATACCTATGAGCATATGAATCTATGTGTCATTGTAAATCAACTACTTGAGAAGCACTAAGTATACCAGAACTTAGAAGGCAGAGGCAGGTGGCTGTCTCAGTACTAGGACAGCCAGGGCTACACAGACATACAACCTGTATTAAACAAACAAAACAGAGAGTGAGAGAGAAAGCAAGAGAGAGAGACTGAGAGAGAGAGAGACAGAGAGAGAGACTGTCCATGAAATAAATATTTTGAAAGGTCAGTAAACTTTTAATTTTACTTACTCATGAGAGTGAGACCACTTTGATGATTTTTTAAAATTTAAATTTGAAACAAGCTTACTACACATGTCAGTCCCAGTTCCCACATCCTTACTTCTTCCCTATCCACTGCACCAACCACCATCCTATCCACTTTCTGCTCCCCAGGAAGGGTGATGCCTTCCATGGGGAGCACATATGTACTTAAAAGAACTAAATTCTTCTGATATTAATGGACTGTTTAGTCATCCCTGTCTTGAAGTACCTCAAAGATTGTGTATTCTGTCTTTTTACCCCCTCTTTAGAAAAGGGTAGGCATCAGTTACTGTTGATATGTTAACATAAAGCAGGTGGTTAGCCTCTGACTTGGTTTTACTGTCTGCTTAGTGGAAAAGAACCCCGCAAAGAGGGAGGTATAATGTGATGTTTTAGTCTTACTTTTCTGTGGGACACACCCCCAATGCAAGAATCAGACCCAGGGGCTTATTTTTAAAAATGAATTTCTGGCCTGAGCTTGGTCTGTTGATAGCTTTATTTAACTATAAATTAGCCCAATTACCTTTTGCCACTGGGCTTTTTCCTTTTTTTTACCTCTTATTTCACATATATCTTATTTCACTCTTACTCCTGGGCTCGGTGAGTGGCTGGTCCATGACATCCTCCTCGCCTTGTTCTCTTCTTGCTTCCTCTCTTCCCTCGTTTCTCCTTCTATGTATACTGTCTGCCAGCCAGCCCCACCTGTCCTTGCTCTAGCCAGGCTATTGGCCTTCAGCTCCTTATTAGACCATCTTCTGTTTTAGAAAATCACAATAACACAACTTCACAGAGTTAAACAAATGCAGCATAAACAAAAGACACAACTTAAAATAATATTCCCCAACCAGTAGGTTCAGGAAAGAGCACTACCCAGGGTTGCAGCAGAAGAAGGCCAAGTGAGGCACCTGCTGCCCAGGGAAGAATAGACTGTTGCTGCCCCAACTGGGGAGGGAGGTGATGCTTGAGTGTTTCAGGACTGAATGCAACTGTGAAGTAGTTTCACTTAGTGTTTCCTAGGACCCGTGTAACTTAATATTACATGTGCTGTTGTTGAGAGTGAGTAATGCCCAAGATGCTCTCATATTTGTGACTGAAAGTGGGGGTGGAGGACACCTCCCAAAGAGCAGCCACATGGGGTCCACAGATTGAGGAACAAGGACAGAGGGCTGTGGTGCTCAATGTCCCCATTCCCCCTCCTTGACCTCCCTGGAAGCCCAGGCAGTTTCCCCCTGGTGCTAGAATGGCTCATTTCCCTAAAAATCCCAGCTCCCTTTCACTTCAGTCTAATCTTGTGGTCCTGATTCATTTAATGACCTGGCTATTCCATATCTCAAGCTTTCTTCCCCACAGGGTTAGAGAAGTCTTGCATTACAAAGGATTTTGAATGCTCCAAAGAGTTACCTCAAAGATGCAGGACAGGAAGTCAGTGTTTGACCTGGCAGCAGTATGGTAGGTGCACAGTTAGCATGAGCGTTACTGTTACACCTTGGCAGCTGTGTGGAGCAAACACTTAGACAGACAGAAAGCTAGGCAAAGATGGTGGCTCTCAGGAATGGGGTATGAGGGTCCTTTTGTCTGAGACCAGAACAGTGAACCGTATCACCATGTCTCTGAGCAGGAGCTGGGACTCCAGCAAGCTGAGGCCTTTGTAAGTTCCTTCCTGAAGCAGAGCATACCACACTTGAGTCAGCAAAATTGTGAGAGCCATCTGCAGAGCAAGGCTGAGGTCTTGGAATATTTCACTTGCCAAAAGCCAAAGCAGCAGCAGAAAAAAATCCAAAGGCTTCTCTGCCAAACAGAGGAGAGTCATGAGGTTGTTTGACATTAACCATTGCCTAGTCTTCTAGGTCAGGCTGTGAATTCCTCAAGTCTCCAGGGTTCACTGGGCAGCCCTGCCCCCTCAGTCACAAGGGATCCACTGGTTTCTGCAACAAGAAGGGAGCCTCACCCTACCATTCTCTCTCTCTCTCTCTCTCTCTCTCTCTCTCTCTCTCTCTCTCTCTCTGTGTGTGTGTGTGTGTGTGTGTGTGTGTGTGTGTGTGTGTGGAGTGTGTGTGTCTTGGCTTGTCCTCTAAAAGGCAGGCTTTGGCTAGACTGAGGAGGACATTCATCCTCTGGCTGTTCTCCTAATCTCCACACTAATATCTCAGTCTGTTGCCCATGGCTTTCTAGAGAAGACGAACATCGTGATATTCATTAATATGTATTTTCCTATAGCTTTTAATATCACAAGACATAATTTGCCACTCAAAGATTACTGACAAGGAGAGGTCTTGCATATGCATTTCAGAAGTTTCTGAAATGAAGGCATTACTGTATTGTGGGAAGTTTTCTCCCTCCAAGTAGTTCTGAGTTTGTGTTTATAGCCACAATTTATAGGCTTTGCATAACACTCTATATTCACAAAGCCTCCCATGTCCCAGAAGGTGTGAGAGTTCCACTGTGCTGTGGGGCTGCCTCCCTGGGGTCCTTAAAGAAAGGGCTTGTTTCAGATTTGAGCCTAGTGGGCTTTGTGTGAAGGGCACCAAGACAAGGGATAATAATCCCAGCAAAAAGTTTTGGTCCTCTACTGTTAACTTCTAGGCAAACATGCTACCTTACTCAAGGACCTGCCTGGCAAACTTCACATTCGGTAATAGGAGTTAAACAAGTCTGATGTTCATTTGTTCATTTCACTTGGGAGAACAGATAGGGTGAAGAGCACATGGGTTGTTAATAGCTGATACTACAATGCCACCTTCTGATGCTCTTCCTTCTCTGAGCCAGGGGCTCCAACATCACATCAACAACTGGCCAGCAGGAAAGGCATCAAGGCAGAGCTCCAACTCTGCCTATTGAGAACCTTGGAAAGGTTCTTCCAGGTAAGAAATTGAAGTCCAAGGAGGGGAGTGTACTTGGCCTTGGTCAATTGTCATCAGGGAACATGGACTTACACACAGTCTCAAATGCTCCCTCATGCTCATTCTCAGCCCCGAGCCTAGCTCTGTTTGGCTGAACACTGTAATTCCCAAGCTCATGGTGCTAACTTTCTCCATGTTTCAGACTTTATGACAGATGCACTCTCTCCCTTCCTCTGCATGAACTCTGAAAGCAGTATCTGTGAGCTGTGCCACAGGCTCAAGACAGACACTTGAGTTTTATTTCTGAACCCTGCCATGTTAGTACATCCTATGTTTTGTGAGCACTAGAGAAGAACCTGAGAAACTGGTTGGCTGTGGGTGTTTGTGATCTGTTTGCTTTGTTACAAAAATTTCTTTATTGGCTCTCTTCACCTCCTAGGCAGCCACAGATGATTCAGGCCAAGCTCCTAAAGGCAGATCTCCATGGTGCTATAGTTTCAGGAAAATTCTACAGAGCATATGGTCATCTGGAGGCTGTTACTTAGTGGTGGGACTCAGCCTGTTGTCTGTCACTGGCATCCCTAAGTTACAAGCACTAAGTATCTCTAAGTTACAAGTACTAAGAATCTACAATGCTTATGACCTGACCCATCCTGGGCTCTAAGTAAACACATACTAATTGGTATCTGCATGCGGCAGGCTCACACTGTCAGTGTCTAGCATCTAGCTAATAGTTTTGGGGACAGATTCCCACTCATACTAGTTTCCAGCATGTCATCACCAGCGCAGACCTTTCCCATAATAGGCAGATTCATTTACTCCATGACACCCAACAGCAACTTGGACATTCAAGATGTAGCTCAAACTACCTAACAAAGATCCCTTGGTCTGTCCTGAGGTCAGCTCTCTCCGACCTGGATTCCTCATCTGTGATAATGGCAGATGATATCTAGATCCATTTTGTTCAAGCTAGAATCCTAGTAATTACCCCGACCTGCTGGTTAGTTGACAGGGACCCTGCCGGAGGGAGGCGAATGAGAGAACAAGAGACACAAGAGATGGAAACAAGACAGTATTGTGATCATGTCTCATTTAATGAATATAACCACAGAGTTTAAGTGGTGGAGAAATGAGGGAATGGGCCAAAGGGAGAATGTGGAGTATTTGAGGGAGGCAGAAGGTCCTTCCAAGCAGAATGCAGGTGTTCTGCTATAAGATAACTTGCTATACGATAAGCATGCAGCTGGGATTCTTTCAGGGTCAGATTGCATCAAATGTTTACTAAGGGAATAATATAGGAGAATGGAAAATTACCAGTATATTAGTATCTAAGAGAATAATAGGAAAGATGGCTGTTAAGATGCAAACTTTGCTCTGGTGTTCTGCACAGGTCCCCCTTTTAAATATAGTTTTAAAAAAATGCCATGAAGTGGGATGTTCTTGAGAGGACTGTGTGTATTAGGTTAGAGACATTCTTGGATCAGGAATGTGGCATAGCCTTACCTGTCATTGGAGATGAATGTGAATACTTGTGACGAACATTCCTGTCTTAGGGGCTTTTGGGGTAGGAAAACCTCTGTCTCTCGTCTGTTGCCCGTCATTGGAAAATCAGCCCTGATCTCCAAGGACAGGATGACTCCATTTTGTCAACACACAGGTTACCTGTGTATTGGCTAAAGTTTATCATAGTTTTCTCCCATATCAGCCATTTCAAGGTGATGATAATGTACCTGTATGGGTTGCATTTTTATAGCATTTGATTTTTAATGAGGCACATCAGTTTGTTAACAGAAAAGGTCCTAGCGATAAAAGAGTAAGTAGGCTAAGGATGGGACCTAGCAGGGGGAAGGAGGTAAAGCAGGAGTCCGTTCTAGGCATTCCAGATGGTTGATCAAACAGCCGTCTGCAAAGTTTCTCGGGCTCTTCTTGATGTTTCTTGATTCTGTATAGAACTATTCTGGATTTGTTAGCATAAAGCAGCATTTAGCTGTAAAGTCAAATAACTCACTTGTCAGCAGTGAGTAAGTCTAGCCCTCTTCTATTTTGTAGGTTCACCACTGCTAGAGAGTCAACTTGGTCCTTGAGGTCCTGGACTGACACTTAGATGGTCTGTACATCATCAGTCGCTGTTGAGACAGCCTGGAGTATGATTTTATTGCTATTCCCATTGTTGTTCTTTTGTTGCAACTTATGCCTAAGAAACACAAACACGAGCTCAGCACCTACATGGAGTTTATTGAGAGAGGGGAGAGAAAGAGGGGGGTAGCTGGTGGCCAACTGAAAGCAGGAGAGAGAGAGGGAACACAGAGAGAGCAAAGAGAGAGCAAAGGAGCATTGAGAGGCAGAGAAGCAGAGAGGCAGAGAGGCAGAGAGTGAGAGGGGTGTGAGCCACTTGCTTTTAAAGGGGACTTGCTCATGCATGACTGAGTCCTCTGGCTGCCAGGTAAAGCCAGGTAAAGCTGACATAGGGATGACACTGCCATTAGCCTCCCGCCCATCGTTGGGGCGGGGGTCAGCTGGCTGCTAGTTCCTAACACCCATGCCTGCAGAACTGTGGCTAGGTCTCCTGAAATACCAAGTCCAACCAATATTGGAATGAATAAGACTGCTCTCTTGTGCCTCAGAGTGAAATTGTCCATGCTGCATATTGGGATGGGCACATCCAGGTATTATTTCTATATCTGGAAGGAGGGTAGTCAGGACACCCAATCCTGTCCAATTAGCTGGCAGCAAGGAATAAGCTAAGTCATTGCACAAAGTAGGACTTGTCCAGAACCAGCACATAGAGCTGTGGAGACATTAATCACTGAAAAGCAAGAGGTAAAGGAGGCTTGTCCTACATCTCTATCAAAGCTGTCATTCATTCTTAAAATGTTTGTAAAACCATGAGGAATTATTAAATCCTGTGGGCTGGACTTTAAAAGAGACTCTAAGTGTGAAGTTATCCTTCCCCATGAATTCATAATTAGGCAACAAGGAATCATTAAGCACAGGTAATGCTATGGACCAGGAGGTTCCCAAGGTCAACCATAGCTGGCAGTCTTTTGCTAGGCTGGGGTTCGTAATGTTTAAAGGATAATGGGTAGCAGACTGAATATCTGATGTTTGTGAGTTGCTGTTTGTACCGCTGGGTTTGGGAAGTAATAATGTATGATAATCCATATGAGGAATCAGAGAGTCAATCATGGTTTGCATTTTTTCTGGACTATGATTTCTCTGCCCTGATCTCTCAGCCCACCATCAGAAACACGGATGGGTGCTCTCTTATCACAACAGGCTGGTTTTCCAGGTGGAGCAAAGTGTGAAGCCTGAGCATATTTGTTGGAGTAGAGATCCTGATGGATAGTTCCCTAGTCTCCTCCAAATTAACATTCATAGTTTTAAAAGGGGAATACTGTAAAGTATGATCGATTATTATGAATGCACTCTTGAGAGGTGCCATAATACCTGGCATTTATTTTATCTACAAAGTTGCACTCCATTGGACAAAGGCCTGGCTCTCCATTAATGATGGGAAGGGACTTAGGTTTGTTAACAGGTATCCAGTCTTGAGTGACTCCCCTGTTAAGGGCAGACTGCATGGATCCTTGGCCCCACATTGGGAATGGGTTGGGGCCATGCATGTGTTATTTGGGGGGGATCTCTCCACATGAACGTGGTGAATGTTTTGTGTGTATTAGAGAGACAGAATACCATGACAGCAGATTTTCCGACATTATAACGATTTTAAAATTAATAATGAAGAGTGCATGTGTTAGGATATTTCTTAGGATGCTTTTGGTGGGATACCAGGTTCTCCCCTTTGAATTTATTAACAGGGAAGTTAAGTATGAGTTTAGTTGCTGTGCAGCTGTGAGCTTTTCAGTGGTAAAAGGTATTGATCGAGCCATACTGCCTCATCGGACAACCATGTAATTGTGTTCTTTCTACTTATTGTCTGTCAGGTTTCCTGTCACGCTGGGCACTTCTTGCAGTGATGGCAGAAGCTATGAACTAAACAATGTCTTCTTCATAATATTCATGTCAGTTATTTTATCACAGGAATGAAAAGTCTAACATGTAGGATGGGGAGAATCTAATCCCATCCAGGGTCTGAACCATCATATAGAACCCAGGAAATCAAAGCAAGGCCTTGGAGGTCTGCCTAGTGCTCCCTGCCATACAAAACATGGTAAGGGTATTGGTCTCGAGTGGAACTCTTAGCCAGTGTTAATGTGCCAAGCCGCTCACCAGTCACCAATATATGGGGATGGGATGGCACATTCCAGATGGCATCTAGGGCTCATTCATTCCTGATGCCTAATTTAGCATTCAGAATGGACAGGGCCCTAAGGGTTCAACATTCTGTGTGCCACAAAATTTTGACAAAGATAGCACTCAGGAGCAAATGCCTCAGCCTTTATATGTACTCATAGAAAATACTTCTGTATTTGTACTCCATTGGGCAGAGATCCCAGGAGGGGACGAGTGTGGAAGGGAAAAAGACAAGAACAAAGAAAGAGATGAAGAGAGAAAAGCATTAAAAATGAGCTGAGGGTTGTGACATTGAACTATGGACTGGACACAGTGGGACTGACTCTGATAAAGTGGTTTGGTTGGGATGGTGAATGGAATGGCATGAGATGTAAACACTACATTGGTTCTGCCTCCACCAAGCAAACACCGACTCATGCTTTGATGCATCTTTGCAAAGCCTAAGACTGACTTCATATTTATCTCATTTGACCTCCCTCCAGTCATCCTTAGCCTGAGTAACAATTCCTCACCTCTATAACCCCCCCATGCTAACTTTCTAACCTTCCTGGTTAAGACATATGCATATTAATAAACAACAGACTTTTTTTAATGCATCTGAAGCTTCACTATCAGGAAGAAGGAGGAGATGGAAGAAGTACAACAATAACCACGAGTAAGGCTTCTAATTGCAAGCTTAGCAGCTAGAAGCACCATGATTAAGGCTACTAGCCAGGAGGTAGTGGCCCAGGCCTCTAATCCCAGCATTTGGGAGGCAGAGGCAGGAAGACCTCTGTGGTGAGTGCATGGCCAGCATGGTCTACAAGAGTAAGTTCCAAGAGAGTTTCTAAAGCCACAGAGAAACCCTGTCTCAAAAAACCAAAGGGGGTGCGAGGAGGGGGCTACTAAATGCAAGCTTAGCAGTTATCTGAAGTAATGTGAGCATCACCCTAGTAATCTTATCCCACATAAGAGGGTCCAGGCTACTAAGGGACTTTGCCTAAAAATGCAGTATGTTAACAAAAACATTATTTTATTATCTCCTGCCACCTCATAAAACACCCCTTACAACTCTACCCTAGACCTTTGGAAAACAGGTGTGGTTGCCTTGAATCTGCTGGAACCACCTAATAGGTACAGCACAATTCAATAAGTAAGGCAGTGACTACTGTAGGAGTAATGTCAGATGTCTAAAATAGAGTAAGTCAGGCAAGAAAACTGGCATAGGCTATGACCAGGAGCTACCAAGATCAGTTGCATTTGGAAGCTATAGGCTATAAGTGGTCTGGGAAGATGTCAGGAAAAATGGGAAAGAGTGGAGGGGTAGACCAGAGAGACCAGGAAAAGTACCATAAGACCAGTGAGGAGGTAGCCATGGCCTGTGAGGAAAATCTCTAGTCTAGAAAAGGGTTATCTTTGCAGATTGCCTTAGTTAGGGTTTGTTTTCTGTGATAAAACACCATGAACAAAAGTCACTAGGGAAGGAAAGGGTAAATTTGGCTTATATTTCCACTTTGCTATTCATCACTGAAGGAAGTCAGGACATGAATCAAACAGGGCAATTGCCTGCAGGCAGGAGCTGATGCAGACTCTTTAGACCTGTACTGGTAACTGACCTCTTTTCTTAACAGAATCCTACTCCACAAGCCCAGGGATGGCCCCACCCACAAAGGTCTGGGCCATCCCAAATTGATCCTAACTGAGAAAATGCCTTGGAGCCAGATTTCAAGGAGGCATTTTTTCAGCCTAGGCCCCTCCTCCAATGACTATCTTGTGTCAAGTTGACACACAAAACCAGCCTTTCCAGAAGCACACAAACATGGTTTTCTGTGTTGTTTGCAATACTGGGAACTAACCCCACCCTTGAACCAGCAAGGAGAACTCTGTACCAATGACCTATATTACCACACTTTTTAAAAGTTTTCCTTGTTTGCTTGGATGATTGGATTTGATTATTATTTTTTTTCCTTACAATGTAATTTCAACCTTGATAGCTCAGCTGGTTGGGAAATGCCAGTTCTCTCTGCTTCAGCCTCACAAATGCTAGCATTATAGACATAATATAGGCATGTTCCACCATGGCCTCTCAGAGACTTATTGGGTGTGAAAATACCAAACATGAGCAAGGTTTAAGAAGCAGCCTCTGGCACTTCAAACCTCTATGTACTTACAGCCAGGTCGACGAAAGAAGGATGGGCTAACAAGGACACACATGCATTGGAGGCTGGTTAGATGGAGAAGCTGGGTCCTGCTGCTAGCAGGACTAAACAGGTGGGGACCAGCCTGCAAGCACAGGCTCAGAGAAAAGGGAAGTGGGAAGGGAGGCGGGAGAAGCCTGTTAGCTCCCAAATATCAGCAGCAAGGTTGGCACAGTTGAGTACCAGAAAAGTGGTTGCTTGCCTTCTTGGTGTTTTTGACCTTACATAAACCACCATCATCCTCCTGGTACCTCAGGGTCATTTTTAAAATAAAAGTTATGAGTGAAATATATGAGGCATAAAGTTGTTATGTGTGGCTTCACCCAGAGTTGCAGATCTCTAGCACTGTCTTCCAAACCAGGTACCAGGCACTTTCCAAGGCTGTTCCTACCACAGCAAACTCCAGCTAGCCCTAAAAAGTGTACACTGTCAGCCCATTGGCTAGCTGAGGACACAGTCTGACCTTCCAAGAACTAATGCTTCTGTAGGTGGGTCACAAGGCTGGACCTCCCTCCTCCAAATTATTTGTGTCTTCTGAATTTAAACTCACCCTGAGCTTAAACCCACATTAACAAGAAAGAACCACGAATATTTTCTGCCAGGCAGGAACCCCTGCCAGTTCCACACTTCTTCCTGTGTTTCCTACAGGATTGAGAGACTGCAATAACCATCCAAAGCACTTTTATCTGAGTCCCACATTTGTCTCTGAAAACTTGCTTGTGGTGCTGTGATTTAATTTCTGTTGGTCTTAAGATTTTGAATATTTGAAATTATATTGTTAAAATAAACACCTTTATACCTTTATTTAGTTTAAAGACTGAAGCACACACCATCAACCCCAAGCCCTTCATCTCCAACACATCAGAGTCTCCCTCTGGGGTACTGGCTGACCTGAAACTATGTATGTAGCCCAGGCTATGATCCTGCCTCAGCCTCCTCAGTGCTGGGATTACAGGTCTGAACCACCATTCCTAGATATTCTTTTCTCCAACTGTGTACTCATGTCCACTTTAAGAGTTTTCCCTCCTGCTAGGAGGTGTTAGCACACACCTTCATCCCTGCACTCCAGAGGCAGAGGCAGGCAAGTCTTTAAGTCTGAGGGCAGCCTGGTCTACAGGGTGAGCTCTATGACAGCCAGGATTACACTGAGAAACCTTGTCTTGAAAAACCAAAGAAATGATTTTCCTCTGGTAGTGGCTGTCCTGTGCATATCAGATGCCCTATAGGTAAAGTGAATAGACACAAGAGTAAGAGAATGTTAAGTTTCATTCTCCACTCAAAAACTTCAAGGGAAAGAGACACCACGCACAGTATGCCCATTTAAACTCAGAACCAAAGCAGCTCGTGAATGGAGCAAATATAGATAAAACTTCAGGCAGAATTATCCTTGTTTGTATCAGAATATCATTCATTGACTAGCTCTCCTGTAATCCCAAATGGAAACTTAATTCAAATTTCATAAAACAGTTTCATAAACTATTATAATACTACGGGTATGCATAATGGGAACCAAACCAATGTCTGTCTGTTCTTCCATTGCAGTCACGACAGTAGCTGAGCCAGAAAGAAAGCTGTCATGCTGAGCATTGGAGCAGTCACGGGGTCAGCCCTGGATGCTGTGGGAACATAAAGAACAGAAGTGTTTCTAACTGGCTATTGAGAAGTTCTGTACCATGCACTAGGTAATATTCAGGGAAAATAGAAATGCAGTGAGATTTGGTATCTGGCCCTTAACCAGGTAGAACTGTCTGGAATGGAAATGGCAGAATAGGGAATTCAGGAGAGTTATAATACCTTCCCAGGACTCTTCCTTGGTGCAGGCACTCGGAAAAACCTACCTATTTCTTCCTTTTTCCATCTCCTTTTCTTTCTGGTGCTGCCCACTGCCTTGGCATGGGTGGTAGTCTGAAGCTCATAGAGAGTGGCACTCTTAGGACATGTGACTTTTTTGGAGTGGGTATGACTTGTTAGGGGAATTATCTCACTATGAGTTGCACTCTGATGCTTCCTAAGCTCAAGATACTGCCCAGTGCATCTCAGTCAATTTCTTTTTTCCTGCAAGCCAAGATGTACCCAAGTACCATGTCTCCTTTCATGCCACCAGGCTTCCCACAATGCTCCTTATCATTTTAATATTGGACTGAGCCTCTGAAAGTGTAAGTTACCAACTTGTTAAGAATTGCTGTGGTCATGGATTCTCTTCACAGTAATAGAAACCCTAACTAAGACAGTATGCTTTCCTGGATACATTGGGCTTTCTCACTCTGTTTCTTAGAATCCTTCTCCCTTCCCCACACTCCCCATTCAGCTGTTTATTTCCCATGTCACTGCTTACAAACAATATGGCTCTCTTTCTTCCTCCTCTATTTCCCTTCACCAGGCAGTTGCCAAGATTTACAGCTTGCCTGCCCTGTTGTTTTCATTTCAAACTACATTAAAATTGTCCACAAGCTCCCTTCTGAGTTTATTTCTGAATTATTTTACTAACAAGACTAAAGACTGCAATGTGTAAGTAATAGTGTCTTAGTTGGGATTTCTATTGCTGTGACCAAACTCAATCTGGGAAAGAAAGGGTCAATTTCTCTGGTCACACTACTGAGGAAATTCAGGGCATAGAGTCTAGCAACAACATGGAGACAGAAGCTGAAGGAGCTGTGGAGGGGTACAGCTTACTGGTTCACTCATCATGGCTTTCTCAGCCTGCTTTTTTATAAAGCCCAGGACCACCATCCTAGGGATGACCACAATCATTGTGGGCTGGGCCTGCCCCCATGAATACTTAACCGAGAAAATGCCCAACAGACTTTCCTACACACCAGATGGAGGTATTTTCTCAAGTCAAGTTCCTCTTCCCAAATAACTACATTGTGTTGACGATCTAACCAACTAGGATAGTCAACTTCCCCAGTAACAAAAATCAATAACCTCACCCATTTTTCTACATTTTGGTAATTAAAATGTATATGTGAGTTTTCTCCTTAGGTTTTCTCTTTGTTCTGCCAGTACACACACACATACACACACACACACACACACACACACACACACACACACACACACACATACCATATGCATGCTTAGTGAATGAGTAGGCCAAAAGCAGGCGTAAGAGCCCCTGGAACTGGATTACAGATGGTTGGTAGCCACCATGTGGGTGATGAGAATCTAAACTACATGCTCTGGTACAGTGACCAAAGCTCTTTACCACTCGCCATCTCTCTTGCCCCATGCAATCTTACTTGCTTGGATGCTTTCATTAGAAAGAAGTTTTGGTTTCTTTGATTCATTACTTTGGGTTTCTTGATACAAGTCATGTAGAGTAGCCTTAAGCTCATGTCCTCTTGTCTGGGTCCTTATTATTCTGATCCCAAGTATGAGCCCTGCTATGAAAGATTTGGCAAGCTATTTTGCCCTTGATATCATATGAAAATATCTCTGCCCACTCTGTGTTTCCTTTTGTTGGTTTTCCTTGATTATTTTTGGTGTGGAAGTTTGGAAGTGGAACATTGTTTGGAAGGTATGTATTGTTTGAGGAGGTTTTTTTTTGAATGTTTGCCTTTGACTTTGCTGATTTGTTTATCTTACTTATTCATAGTTCTGTTTGTTATGGTTTGTGGGAAGGAGACTCCATTTATAGAAATTCTGCCTAGTAGCTTTGGATAAAAAGGACATGCTTACCAACACTCAGTGGATAGAAGCAGGTAGATCTCAGTGAGTTCAAGGCCAGCCTGGTCTACAGAGCAAGTTCCAGAACAGAGAAACTCTGTCTCACAAAAGAAAGAGAGAAGGAAGTAAGTGCTGACCCCTGCTGACTCAAGGTTGTTAAGGAATATCCCTAGGATGGAATAAGAGGAACTTTAGGTTTACAGCATGTGAGGAGAGACTTTCAAACAAGGAAAAACTGTGTTCTTTTATTGTGATTTTTCCCCTCTCTTATCCATAGGAAAATGTTCAGAATGAACATTTCTAATGTATCTAATGGCACCCACACTCCTACCTCAACAAAAACTGTGCTATATATTTGAAATTCTAGCATACTAAACCATCACACACACACACACACACATACACACACACACACACACACACACACACACACACACAAACACACACACACACATCAATTCTTTGATTATCAAAACCGCAAAATGCTCTCCGAGCTGTGTAAACTGATGCCCTCCGAAGCAGCCACATTGGTGTTTTTCACCATCCTGGCAGGAGCCAAGAAGGTCCAAAGATACCCATGATGTCACTCCATTTGGCTAGTGAGTATTGAAACAAAATAATTGAAGCAATTTGAATCTCCTCAGAGACTTATCTTGGAGGAAGGAAAGGCCAAAGCATTGACCAACCAGAAGAGAAATTGCCTCATGAAAAGACATTTTGCATATTTCCAGAATCATATGAGACTACCTTATAAGACGATCCAAAATGAGCTAATGAGGAGTCAATGATAGGTGGGACTCTTGGCCATAACTGCTTAGTTATACTTGCCTCTTGCCTTCCATTTAAATATCAATCACACTTCAGGACTCCTGAACTATGGACTTGAGTGTGAATGGACCTCTTTTTCTCTGCACAGTGTGACACACAGAACAAATCTCCATTCTCTACTCTTCACAATTACTTGTCACTCTAAGCAGCCCACTGAGGAAAGATGGCTAAGCTTAGCTTGTAAGGATTGTGATGTATTGAAATCTGCAGACTGGATGACTTAGGAGGACTCTGTGACTACAAAGGGATGCAACCCAGTGGCCAAAAACCAAATGATCTTGCTCTGACCATGACCAAAAGCAAGAAAAAGAAGGAAACTTATTTTTGCTTACAGTTCCAGAGAGAGCGAACCATAATGGCAGAGGCTGAATGGCAGCCAGTGGCTGGAGCATGAGACTGAGAGACCACACTATACCCTCACATAGCAAGCAGACACTAAACTGGAATGGGTCAAGTGTGTAAATTATCAAAGCCCACCCCATGATATAATTTCTCTCTATAGCCTTGTCCCTATTAGTTTCATGACCTCTCCAAAACTGCTGCCAACTGGGAACAAGTATTCTAAGGAATGAGTCTATGGGACAGGTCAAAGTCATTTAAGCATTATGTAAGTCAAAGCACTTGCCACCAAATCTGAAGACCTGAGAATGATCCTTGGAACCTGTGCTGGAGGAGAAAATTGACTCCTGCAAGTTATCGGCTAACCTCCACATGCTCACACACTAGCTCTATCTTAAGTATTAACCCATTTCTGCTGATCTATGTATTTCTCTTATCGGGGAGCCAGCCAGCATACTGCTTTCTCCAGACTCTCCATCTTGGCTTTTCTCTCTACTTCCTATTTCCTTCTTCTCTCCTAGCCCCTCCTATCTTCCTTTCCTATTGGCCAACAATGCTTTATTCATTGACCAGTATGAGAAACATATATACAGAATGACATTTCCCATCATATACTATCTATAACCATATCTATTCTCCTTTCCCTCTCCTTTTTCCCTATGTCTCATTCAAGCCATCTGGTTCTGTTGAGGCATTAAATCAAAATTCATCTGAAGTATTGACACAGAAATATCTGTGATCTGAAGTCCCACATCTCCTTCTCACAAGAACCAGCTGTGATGCTCAGAAATAGTGGGTCATCCTGATATGAACAGGCAGGGAAGTTATCCCTGACTCAGGAAGAAGGCACCAACCACTATGTCATTTTTGATTCTACATTGTCCTCTAGTGGTCTACTGAAGTATCATCCTTAAGACCCTTGAAGCTTCGATGGTTAGTATTACTCAGTGATGGCAACTTCCATGTGCAACATCTTCGGGGAAAGATCTCAGAGCTGCCAGAAGATAATTGCTGCTAGACCTGGTGATGCAGACCTGTTATGCCACCTACATGATAGACAGAGGCAGGGAGATTTCATCTTCAAGGCTAGTCTGGACACCCTACCCTGGCCTCCAAATAAAAGGCAAAAAGGAGAGAAGGAAGTGAGCTTGTGACAGAACACATTCCTAGTACATTGAAAGTTGCTAGAGTTAATCTCACAGACCACTGCTTATCCGGCAACTAAGCAGGACGTTTGCTGTGATACTGGGGTGGTTTTAAGCACAGCAATTATCATGTGCTTCCTTTATATGTGTGGCTCCCAGTGAAAAGAAAGACCATAGTTTTAGCCCATTTTGTGGATCGTGTGTTCACCCACTGCGCCATTTTTTTTCCTCTAAGTAGTTTGAGGTGTCTGTCATAGAAACTTATGGGACTTTATTCCAGGTCAGAAAGCTAGGTCATCCACAGTTCTGTCCTCTCCTGATCTAACCTGAATTTTCCTACATTTTATGGTTCTTTCTCTCCTGGTCTAGACTGCAGTTTCCTGCATCTGATGATTCTGTTCTCCCTTTGTCCAATCTGCGGTTTCCTGTGTCTCATAGATTGTCCCATCCTGGTCTAATCTGCAGTATCCTGCCTCTCATGGTACTGACTTGTCCTAGTCTAGCATGAAGTTTCCTGCATCTGTACATTTTCATCTATATTGCTTTTGGATATGTTCTATAATCCTTGTTATATAGTAGGTTGCATCTTCCACATTAAAAGACAGGGAGTGTAGGGAGAATCTAAAATTATCCCTGCCTCTCAGAAAGCATGTGCCTTATAAACTGTTGCAAGCAGCTGTGCTGAGGCCTCTTTTCCGAACAGAGGTAGACTAAAGTAGCTCCTGGTCTTCTGAACCTGAAGGGGGGGGGTAATCTGTCTTCATTCCAGCTAGATGTCAGGACACAAGCAACACAGGAAAAGTTTAGTTTGTGCTTCTACTCCTTTCTCTCTCATTTGCCAATATCATGAACCACCAAGAAAGGATGCACAGGGAAATGTGAGGCCTGCAGCCATCATCTACTTCTCTGAAACTGAGCTTCTCAGAAATAGGGATACAAGAATGAAATGAGTGCATGCCCTTGCAGCCTATATGAGACCCCTTGGAAACTACTCTGGTGTCTCAGGAATGACTACCAAAGCCAAAATTATTCAAATTTATGTGAGCCTATCATAGAAAACAAAACCAATTTCACTCAATAGGGTCAATCCAAAGAAAGACACCAGGTAATTTAAAATATTGACTTAAAATAAAAACCTGGTATTGTGGTAGAGGCAGGTGGATCGCTTTGAGTTCAAACTATTCCAGTCTACACATAGTGAGTTCCAGGACAATCTGAACTATATAATGAGACACAGTCTAGGAAAAAACAATCTGCAGAAGCTCTTTTGTAGACAACATGGGTTCAGGACAGCCTGAAAAGTGACTTCCTCAGGTTTAAGGCTATGGAATTAGAAAAACGGACCTTAAGCTACGCATTATATATGTAAAAGCCTCTACTGTTGATGACTCTAAACACTAAATGTAGTGTCACCTACTGACCAAAGCAATGCTTGTGACCTAGCATGCGATTTCTATTCCCGGTGTGTCTACTTCTTCAATGCAGGAAGGGTTTGCCCAGTAGACTTCCCAGTATTGAGCTGCAGGAGAGCTCAATCTCAATAGTACAACTGTTGCCCATCAAGTGGGAAACCTGGGTTCCATCCACAACATTGTGGGGCATAACAAAATAAATTGAGGGAAATAAGTTCTGATGTCAGACTCTGTTCTCAAATGGCTTCTGGTGTCATTGCTAAAGTAAAGGAATGGAGACAGCACAATGAGTGAGTGGGTAGGGGAGCTAGGCACAAAGACTGACAACCAGAGCTTAATATCCTAAACTCAATGAGAGATCAAAGAAGCAACTATTACAAGTTCTCTTCTGACCTCCACATACATGACATGGTGACTACACATGCATACACAGAAACACAATAATTAAACCAACCAACCTGACAGATGCTGCTGCCACTGTATCCATGTTCTCCTCAATCAAATTCCTCCAGGACTGCTCACCAGTCCTCTCTGTTCTGAGGCCAGTGTTTGAATCAAGTGCAAAATCACAGCCAAAAAGTTCATAATCTGTGTCTTGTATTTTTGAGGGCAGGGATGAAGCTGGGTATCATTTGTTAAGCAGCGCTGTCTTGCAGAGTACTCAAAGTCATCGTGTGAAGCAAGCACAGGAGAACCCACACTCCAAGATCTGAAGAAAAAAAAAGAGAATCCAAAGTGTCTTGAAAAACTTGCAGAACAGGCATTGGTGGTGCACAACTTAATCCCATCACTCATAAAGCAGAAGCAAGAGGATCTATATGAGTTCAAGTCCAGCCTCTGGAACAAGAGCTAGTTCCAGAACAGCCTCTGAAACAAATTTGTATGACAATAAAATGAACAATAAACACATACCTCCCTAGATATACCTATCACACCCCATGCCCCAAGCCTCAGGGGTCTTCTTGGAGTAAGGTGCAGAAAAAATGTAAGTGTAGAGGTGATGGATCACATGAAGAAAAGAATTTTCCAGACTCAGCACAGATGTTGTACAGTTGAACTCAGAGCAATTGTGAAAGTGTGAATAAGAACTATTCAAGCTCAAATAACACAAAATCCTAGCATGGAGCAGTGAGGTAGGCACAAAATCCAATTCCTAGATGAGAAGTTATTGGCTGCTACAAGAGGGTCAGTTCTCTTCAATGACATGAATGCTCTTTAAACAAAGTCAAGGGCAGATGTCATTCCCAATAGTAGTTGCTCAAACAGTCTGGACTTGATGAAGGGGAAAAGAAGAATAAGAAGGAAGAGGAGGAGAAGAAGAAGAAGATGACGAAATCTTCAAGTTGGGTAAGTAGGGAGGTGAGAGTGGAGTTAATGATGAGGTGTGAATATGATCAACATGCTCAAACAATTAGTTACACTGTTTTAAATAAAGAAAATATTCATGTGAAGACCTCTTATGAATGTCTAGGGACATACTCACTTTTCTTGTCATATTTTTATCATAGCAAAGAGCGGGGGCAGGAAAGATGGTTCAGAAGTTAAGAGCACTGGCTGATCTTCCAAAAGACTTAGGATCAACACCCAGATATCACCTGTTGCATAACAACAATCAATAACTCCAGTTCTAGGTGAACTGAAAATCTCTTCTGAACTCCATCGGCACAAGACATGCATTTGGTTCATGTACAAACAACCAGAAAAAATACACATGAAAGAAAAAGAAATTAGAAGAGAAGGAAGGAGACTGGGTGGAAAGAGTGGTCCTATGGGAAGTGAAATTTGAGTCTAGAATGGCTGAGGAATCCAGTACATAATCACTGCAGAAAACAATGTCTATCACAGGGAAGTCAGAACAGAAAGAGGGGCTGGTTTTATATGCAGCTGGTTTATATTTGCATCAGAAAAATGCAAATCAAAGCCACTCTGAGATACCATCTTACCCCTGTCAGAATGGCTTAAATAAAAAAAAGACCAATGGCAGCTTTTGTTGGAGAGGATTTGGACAAGGGCAACACACCTACATTGCTGGTGGGACTGAAAGCATATACTGCCAACTAGGAAGGAAAATGGGCATCAGTCTACCTTGAGATACAGTAATTCCACTGTAAGGCTTATACTCAAAGACTGCACATTTATACCAACAGCTGGTGCATTTTGACTGCTTGCTTATGTGAGCTGAGAGACTTGTGCAGCCATCAAGTTTCTCCCTGAGTCTAAGAAAAGTGCACAAAGTCAAAGCCAACACATTAATTCCCAGATCTCCACAAACTGGTGAGGTTTAAAAATTAAGCTCAAGGAAACTAAGGACTCATTAGGGGATGCCAAATAAACAAGAATGCAGGGAAAGTTTCACTAGGGTTCCCACATGGAGAAGCTTAAGATGACAGAGGGACATTAAAACCTGAATAATGAAATAAATGGTCATAAAACAACAACAAAAAGCCAGGAAAGTTCACAAATCTATACTGAACAGGGGTAGAAGATAATTTGAATTGTACAATGGACAGCATTGTCTTACAGATCCTATTGTGAAAAAAAAATTAAAGAAAGCACTGCCAAAACCAAAATTGGGCAGGAAAGGTCTTTCAATTTAGAGCCCATCATTAAGGGAAGCTAATGCAAGTACTCAAGGCAGAAACTGATGTGGAAATCATGGAGGAATACCTCTTACTGGCTTACTTCCCAACACTGTTTCAGCCAGCTTTCTTATAGAAACCAGGGCCAGCAGTGCAGTGATGTCATCATTTCCTGTGGTATAGGCCCACCAATGTTAATCATTAATGAAAAAATGCTCTACATACTTGCAAAAAGGAAAATATGATGGGGGGGCAATTTTGTCATTTGTCCTTGATCACAGATGGCTGTGTCAAGTTGATATTAAAAACAAACCAGCACAGACCTGTATACTCTGTGTGTTTCCTTGTTCACATGAATGTGTACCTCTCCCCACCCTGTATATCTAAGCAACTTTGTGTGCTGATCTATGTATGAAATGAGAGAGGGGGGAGAGACAGAATGCAAAGCAACACGATTTGACCATTCTATAAAAGAGCGAATAAATTAATTCTTCAGCTTCCCATTTGACTTCATTCATAGTTCAGAAACTCAGAGCTAGATTTCCTTAAACCTTCTGACATAGAGCACCACTTAGTGAAGTGGGTCAGCAGACAACACTACAAAAGGAAATGATGGAATAGACAATTAAATAAGAGTGGGTGGTAGGATGGTTGTTGACATCAAGGATATTTGTTAAAATCTGGTTAAAAAGGAGATCCCACCTCACCCTGGTCTGTGTATTCTAAATGGAATATAAAGGGCTTGAGGCAAAGGCACTGGGAGTTCTAAACCAGGTCTCACCAATTGTGACTAGGAGTGTTGGATGAGGGAAAGTCAGAGCTACAGGAGTTTGAGGGTGCTGGACCTTTGCACCACAGTCAGGAAACAGAAAAAGTTTAAACCACTGCTCAGAACATTTTCTCCTTGTCTGCAGTCCTGCACGGCTTCAGGGAAGAGTGGGAACCAAAATGGGCAGGTCTTCCCAGATCAATTAAAGTAATCAAGATGGTTTCCCATTGGAATGCACATCATCCAGGTGATCCTAGACTCAAGTTCATAATTAGCACTGTGGTAGTTTGAATATATTTGCGCCCATAATCACGAAGGAAGTGGCACCATTTTGGGGAATCTTTTGTTTGTGGGGGTTTGGCCTTGTTACAGAAAGTGTGTCAATGGAGGGGGTTGGCTGGTTTAAGGCTTTTTGTGCTGGGGATACTGCCTGTTGTGTTAGATTGGTTTCCTGTGCTGCAAAATGTATTATGCTCAGATCCTGCAGTACCATGTCTGCTTGCACACCGCCATGATTCTTACAATAATGCTAATGGATTGAATGTCCAAAACTGAAGCCAGCCCATTCAATTGTATGGTTTCCTTATTGGACTTGCCATGGACATGGTGTCATTACACAGTAATAGTAAACCATAAGACAAACATTAACCAAGAGAATAATTTTGCTTGTATATGAACATCTCCCAAGTTTACAAACGTATTCCTTTACAAGGGCTTGTTGGCCAGCCACAACTTTGGAGCAATACTCCTTATGTTGACATTAACGTCACTGGATTCTGATTGCTTCCAGTTTTCTACTTTTTCCTTACTAAATAAAACCTCAATCTATTATTAATCCAAAGTAGACTTCTCTCATCATTGATTCATTCATTCATGCTCTTTGAATCAGTTTCTCTGATGTCCTGGAATTTCCTCTGTAAACTAAGTTACCCTGAATCTCACAGACTTCTGCCTGCATATTTCTCCTGCTTGCAATTGTTAAAGGCATGTTCCACCTCAGCCCAGCTTCAAATTGACTTCTCATAGTCTTGGGTCTTCTCTGAGGTTTGTATTCTTGAAAATCATATATGTTCCAACCATTCCCAGCTAAGCCAGTATTTTTAACTTCCCTGCCTGGTTAGCTTCCTATGAGTGTCCTGATTGAGGATGGAATGAATGCCCCACAGAGTCAATAGCGTAATGTGGGGATTGGGTAAATGATTTTGTAAAGGGAGGTCACCTTAGAATGGAGTTGTTATGTTATGTCATTGTTATGTTCCACCTAGAGTGTTGATTTTCTCACTTGTTCTGAGACAAAGCGTTGCTGTGTTTAAGCTTGCTAGATTTACACTCTAGTGTGTATCCCAGGGATGCTTCACACATAATAGCCCTTCTGTCTCAGCCTCCTCAGTGTTGGGATTGAAAGCATGTGTTACTGTACCTGGATCCACATTTGAAAAACAGAGGGATCTATCCAACACTTACTTCATGAGTCCCGCGATCCTTTCTCCAACCCTACTGCACTCACCTTCTCTAACATATAAACATTTCCTCATGAAGGAGAACAGCAAGTGCATTCACATAAATATGTCAAATGACATGTTTCATTTATACCTGTTGAATGAGGTTTGGTGTTACATCAGAATTTCAGTGGGAGCATTTTCAAAACACACAAATGCAATGATGTTTAGATTGTTAAGCACAGTCGTCTTCTTTTCACATTATTGACAGCACTGTGGACAGTGACTGACTCCCAGACGTTGGTCCTTTGGGAATGATGATGAGCTATGGACAAGACTGTACAAAATACAAGAGGGACTCTGGGAATATTTGCGAGGACAAATGATTCCAGTTTCATCATCTGAACACAACCAGATAAGGTTGGATTTACAAGAACTTACACAGACCCCATGGAACCATATAATTAAGATATTTTAGTATGAAATACAGAAAGACAGAAGTTTAAATATTTAATTTCTAAATGGGCATGACTTTCTGAGGCCTAAAGAATCTCATATGTATATATGTAATATATACATACATAGGTATGTACGATGTTCATTTAATACCATTAGTCACTGGAGAAATTTGGATTACACCCTCAGTTCCTAACTAAGATTTATTTAATAGTGTGTAAGTTGATACCACAAACTTTTAATATTAAAAATGCTGACATTTGCCAAAATAATGAGTGGGTATGTCATATATTTTTGTTATGTGTTTATATAATCAATTCATGACATATTAGAGGAAATTCATCCAATTAATAATGCATGCATCCTCAGATTCACCAATTTTACTCCTGGTATGTGCCCATAAGTACTCATACATATCTATGCTAATAGAATATGCAAAATTACTATAGCTGTCTCATATAAGGGCTATTTCCAGTGCTCCCAAAAGGCTAATACTCACCAAATAGTTTGCTCATGTAATAAGCAGAGGATGGAAATCAATAGGATTTCAGTTTGTACCTTTAAGCTAATGATTACAAGGACATGACTTGGGAAATAGAGTTATTTCATTAATGTGTTTTAAAATAGAGAAACATGCCAGGGAAGATGACGATGACTAAGTCAATAAAATTGTTTCGGGAGCCAGATTGTGGTGGCAAACAACTTTATTCACAATACTTAGGAGGCAGTAGCAGGTATTTCTCTGTGAGTTCCAGGCCAGCCTGGTCTGAAGATGTACTTCCAGAAGAATCTGTGCTACAAAGAGAGATCCTGTCTCTACACTAAATAAATGTATTTATTTACTTTAAAATAATAACTTTAAAATCATTGTTAAAATTTAAGTAAACACAGTGATCTGAATTCTGTCCCATAAATCTAGAAAAAATCCAGCACAGTGGAAGAGGCATCTTATTCCAGAGTCAAGAAGGTAAAAACAAAAGGATCTTTGGGTTTCCCTGACTCACAAGGGAGAGTATAGTATATCTGCAAGAACGAGATTCAGGGAAAGACCTTGTCTCAAAGGCTAAGATGGAATAGAACTGAGGCAGAAACATGGAAAAGATTGGGAGAGGCAAGGGAGGGGGACCCTCTACAGATGGAGCCAGTACAATACCTATTTTTATAGTTGGTGTTATGTGGGGGAACATTCTAGTGTGCACTGGAGGAATGGGTGAATATACATACATACATACATACATACATACATATATATATATATATATCACTGGGAAGTGTTTTCCTGAGAGTATACCTTCTGTCAGTGTTATACTAGCTCAGCAACTACAAATTTCCCTGTATAATTTTATGTGAGGGTCAGTTCAATCAAAAAGTAGAAACAAGAAATAGCATTTTAACAAAGAATACAATATGTAAACAGGGGAAATTTAATTCACTGTGGTGCATGAAGAATGTAGGGACAGCAGCTAAAAAATTAGTCCTGAAACATCAGCCCAGAATCAACTTCAGACTCAGAGTACCAGTAGCACAGACTGATAGCAACAATTAATAAATGATACCTCATGAAGCTGAGAAGCATCTGCAAAGAAAAATACATCTTCAACAAGATAATACAGTTTCCTATAGAATGGGAAAGATCTTCACCAACCCCACAACTGATAGAGTGCTAATCTCCAAATTATACAAAGAACTGAAGAAACTAGGCATCAAAACACCAAATAATCTAATTTTTAAAAATGGGTAGAGATATAAACAGAACAGTCTCACCAGAATAATCTCAGAAAGGCTGAGACCTAAAACACTGATGACAGCTTATGCTGGAGAAGATGAAAAGAAAGTGTAACAGTCCTCCATTGCTGGCAAGAATGCAAACTCTTACAACTGGTATCGAAATCAGTGTGGAGATTTCCCAGAAAGCTAGAGATCAACCTACCTCTAGATACTGCATTACCACTTTTGGGTATGTTCCCAAAGGCGGCACATCCACATAAAAAGGACAACTACTCAACTATGTTCATAGCAACATTATTCATAATTGCCATACCCTGGAAACAACCTAGATGTTTGTCAATCGAATAAAGTATAAGGAAAATGTGGTACATTTACACTGTGGACTACTTATCAATGTTAAGAAACAAAATTATCCAAAATTGGCAGGCAAGTGAGCAAAACTAGAAAAAATCATTTGTTTCCCCCCTCACTCATGAGAAGATACCAGACAAAAAGCAAATGATACAGAGGCTACAATCCACAATCCCAGAGAAACTACAACCCTAATCTAGAAACAGATGGAAAGAGATGCATAAATCCACACCTAATAATTGTGCACAAATTCTGACTCCAAAAATCACCAAGAGAAGTGATCTGATGCAAAAGCAAAGAGTTTTAATTAATTAATAAGTTAACTATATTAATTTCTGTCCTCTGTCCATCTGACACATTGGGTGGATTGAAAAGCAGCCAGAGGGATGATAGGGCAGGGGATTTTTTGGGGTAGACCAAGGGGAGTGTCTGGGGTCTGCAACAGTCTGAGGATTTGTGTGACTCTAGGCTTGGGCAACTTGTCCTGTGTTGATTGGCCAACTACCCCTGCAGAAATGGTTGCCATGTTTACAGGCCTCCCATGGAGTCTGCTATGCTCTGTACTTCACAACCTATAAAGCACATTCAGATCCACCCAGCTAACTTGCCTCAAGGCTTCCTAGTGACTGGGGCAAGGTTCAGCAAGGTCAGGCAATGTCAGAAGCTGGACAAAAGCTCAGTACATGCTGTTTAATCAGAGGCCTACACCTTGGTGGGTCTTCTGCAGCCTCTCATGGCTGGGTGAGTCTCTGGTCACTTCAATATCATTGGGTCAAGCACCTGAGTACAATTGAATTGAGGGAAGAGAAATAATATGAACAAAGGAGTCAAGACTGAGAAGGGGAAACTCACAGAATCAGCTGATACAAGATAGTGAGTGATCACTGACTGTGGTCTGACAAAGGGGAATCTGCTTAAGACCCAACTACACTCCCTTAACAAGGGTGGCAATGGTGTGGATGGGACACATATGAGGTTACAGGCTGTGGTTCCAAGATCCAAGTCTAATACACAAACAGACTTAGCGGAGCCCATTCTATGGAGAGATCAATTGTTCAGAGGAGACACACGTGTGTGGGTGTTATAGAGGTGCCATTTTCATGCCTCAGTGAGATGACTTACTAAAATTACTAGGGGAGATGTTACCCTCTGAGGAGCAGATGTGAATTGTGAGAGACATGGGGGGAGGTAATGGCATTGGAATGTAAAAGATAAATAAAAAAAATGTAAAAAGGCCATGCAGAGGTGCCACATGCCTTTAATCCCAGCATATGGAAGGGAGAGACTGGCAGAACTCTTGACTTTGAATCAAGCATGGTATCCAAGTTCCACAAAGAAACCCCTCTTTAAAAAAATACATATTGTTTAAAAAATTATCACTGGATGATATATCATTGTCTATTTAAATTGGAATTCAGTAGAGAAAAGGGAAATAGCAAAACTTAAGCAAGGCTGAGATTTTCAGCCGTGTTGGGAAACACACATACACACAAGAACATACATGGAAACATAAGATTACAAATGCAAACAAATATATACATATATACAGGTATACATATATGCATAAATGCATATAAGATTATACACACACAGACAGACACAAACATATAAGATAGTACACACACACACACATATATGTATCTTCCAAGCAATGAGGAAGATGGAAGAACAAAGATGATGATGAGTATGAAGACATTTTAGTCTAAAACATTAGTAAAATAAAGGGAAAATGAAAACATAATTTACTCAGTCAGTTAATTAGGAAACAACCAGATTATGTTTGGCTCTTCTCAGATGACAACATAACTAATGCCTAGCTGTAAAGGCCAGGAGAAAAGAAAGTACAATAATGAGGTAAATGGGGACACTGACATCATCACTGTGATCAGTCTCATCCAGATATGGGTGGACATGTTGGAGATCTATGTCACTGGAGGGAGACTGTCTGGGATACTTTGTTACTGAACAGTTCTATGTATCTCTTCCACTGACACCTCCACCCTAGCTGGTCCTCCAGTTTCCATTGGCTCCTTGGATCAAAATTCTCTGCATCACTGGTCCTCCTGGCCCCATCAGCTCTCTGCATCCATTGCTTCTTCATGGCTCGTCCTCCTGGCTCCATCTGCTACCAGTATGCATCTACTCTGCATGGCTGGGCCTCCTCTCTCCAGCAACTCCAAGGAACCTGTACATGAGGTCAAGGAAAGACCTTCTGACTCCATCATCATCTGGTTCATGACCTTTATACACAGAACAGTATCCATGAAGCCTTTCCTTCATTCCACCACTCCTGCCTTCCTACTCCCCTCTTCCTCCCTTTCCCACTTTCTGTAGCATGAAAAATAAAAGGACCAGAGACTGATATTGGGTTTACAATTCAATTGAAGATCAGAAAAGCAAAGCAGCTGAACACTACTTCTTTTCTACCTCAGAATGGAAGGCTATTCTGGCTCACACCAACCCTAAGACTATTTATAACTTATCCACAGTGTGGCTAGAGAATATGGAGACTTCAGGGTCTTCCTATACTCATTGTGGCTGGAGAATAAATCCATGATAGTCTACTAAAGACCCTACTTCTATCCTTTTTACCACTCTAGTGCTGGGTTTAAAGGCATATGATTCCTGGTGCTGAGATTGTCTTTGTGTCAATTGTTCCTCTTTAGGACTGGATCAAGCTTGTATAGATCTTGGTAGTCTTGGATTCACAGAAATCCATCTATCTCTTAATCTTGAGTCCTGGGATTGAAGATCTGTGCCTGACTTCTATGGCTTGTGACTTAGCTTTCTGAATACTCTGGCAAACTTTAATAAATCTAAATAAAGTATCAGCCCATCTCATTTTATTATCTTATTGTGAGACTGTGTTAGAGATTATATAAATTTTAGATATTACTGTCACTGCCCACTGTCATACTTCTCCCTCTCTTGCTGAAACCACCATTCCTTTCCACTTTCATGTCTTTTGTAATATAATAATGCTGAGTCTAATTGTAGTTTCTTGCCTAAGTGTCCAGTATGACATTTCCTGAGAAAAGAGCATTTATGTCAGGAACTGCACCACTAAAGAAAATGCTAACCATTTCTGAACAATCACTAAGTGACTACTGTCCCTCAGGTTGGGTCCCATATCATCCATGAGGAACATTGACAAGAAAAGTTCTGTGCAGGTCTTGTACAGGTCACATTTGCTCTGTCATTTCTAAAAATGTTTGCTGTTGCTGTTACCCTTGTCCACAGTCTCAGCTCTTACACACGTCCTAACCATCTTCTAAAATGGTTTCTGAATCTCAATGGTTTGTGATACCAAATCATTCAAGGTCCAATTCTCTCCCACCACTAAATTTTGGCATTTTTGTGAGTAATTGGCTTGTACATCAATCACCACTCACTGATTTCCTCTTGTACTATCCATATACTGTGATCCAAATGAATTTCGCTTCTTCTCCAGCTGCTTCGATTATGGGATTTGTGACAACAGTGAGAAAAATAAGTATCACACTTACTTTCCTTTAAAATGTGCAGAACCAAAGTCAAGTTGTCAAAGGTGGGCCTGGAAGGTAGAAATAAATCCTGTTGAATCATGGAATACATGACTGCTTCTTCTTGCCAGTATTTGAGGACACTGCCATCTATACTTTCCAGTGTTCAGAAGAGTGATTTTATGAAAAATTGATGTATTTATCCTAAAAGTCACTTTAGAACAAACACACAGTGATTGAATTGAATAGAAGCGCTGTTTTGTCTATATACCTTATGTAGCACTTAACACTTCCTGGACTCACATGTCTAGGTACAACTACTAGAAAATGGTTTTTGACTTGAGGAGAAAATGTTAATTTTTAAAAAAATATATAGTTCTTTTAAAGAATTACTTAATAACATGAGATAAATAGATAATCTATGAATCAGATTCCTTCCTTACTTCTTTCCTTCTTTCCATTTTTTCCTTGAAAATTTCTAACTTTCTTTATGAGACAGAACTTCAGAATTGTGAAGTGGTTGAGGACAGTAAGCTGTGAACTCAGTCTCAACACTGTAGAAGTTTACACAAAATTAAGAAGTGGGTAAATTTGACTTTAATGCCTCTGATTTTCTCTACTTCACTAATACATGTCTCACTAACATCCATATACCTCATTCTATGTTCAGATAATATATATTATTATTATAGCATAGCATGTATCCTTGTACCCCACAATCATCATAGAGTTTGGCTCCTGTAGCTGACTGCTGGTGGCTACATCATATCAAATACAAACCTGAGTTCTCCAACCCCATTCTCTAAACATTTACATTTTGTAAATTTTGTGGTTGTGGAAAGTATGACTTAGGAAGTTTGGTTTTTAATGTTTTCACTGCAGTGTTATGAAAAATTTTCTGCTGGCATAGTCATAGATATCTGTAATCCCACATAAATCAAGAGGGGGAAATAAACACATCAGAATTTTGAGGTAAATCTGGGTTTCATGATGAGACTAGAAGTCACCTAAAACAAATAAAAATCTTTCTACAGACAAGAACACCACAGGTATTTCTAGTAATTTACCATTTTTCTGACAAATTTTCTAATAAATATAGATTCTTACAAATATTAGGTAAGTACTTCTCCTACTGAGTCACATAAACCTCTATGTCTTTTATCCTACACGATGCTAAATATACAGTATGATATAGGCTGAGAAGATCACAGTGAATGTCCTATTTACAAAATATGATACATATAAGATTCCAAAGAAATATATTAGAAACATAATATGGCAAAGCTAAAGTACCATCAGGGAAAACATCAACTTATAATGCAAGTCCCAAAAATTACATTTCTAAAATGATACCTATATATTCAGGTATGTAGTGTATTAGCATATTTTGACTGATAAAGAATCCAGAAGCTTCAAATTACCATAGAAGACACTCTTGATAATCATTACTTTTTATGAAAATAAATTATGTATAGGAGCTTCACATAAAACATAAATTCAAGAATGAACTATGCAATCTGTCTTAATGACCACTTGAGATATAGGTACATAGCCTAAGTAAGAATCATTCCAGAATAATCTATTTTATGTGTACTGATCTGTGGGCCCATAATGCCAGCTTCTAGAGAAAGTCACATTCAATTGGCACTCATCCTACAAATCTTATGTAAAGAATTAAATAAAACAAACATCATACTTGTAGCATAAAAGTGATTGGTTCATGAGTTGAATGCTTATTATCCTACAAATTGGGTTAGTATTATTACACATGCAGTACAAATTTGGAAAAGTAGATTATCAGAACATTACTTGAACTAATGTAAAGTTTCTTCCTGAATCTGAGAAAAGTGCACAAATGCAAAGCCAATACATTTGTTCCCAGATCTCCACGTACTGGTGAGGTTTACAGTCTAATTTCAAAGAAACTAAGCATTCATTAGTATGCAGGGTAAGTTTCACTACGATTACCACATGGAGAAGCTTATGAAGACAGAGGGCCATTAAAGCCTGAATAATAAAATAAAATGAATGGTCATAAAACAACAAAAACCACGAAGTTCCCAAATCTGTACTTAACAGGGGTAATAGATAATTTGAATTGTACAATGGACAGCATTGCCTTACAGATCCTATTGCTGTGAAAAAAAATTTAGAAAATACTGCCAAAACCAAAATTGGGCATGAAAGATCTTTCAATTTAGAGCCCCTCTTTAAGGGAAGCTAATGCAAGAACTCAAGGCAGAAACTGATGTGGAAATCTGGAGGAATACCTCTTACTGGCTTACTTCGCAACACTGTTTCAGCCTGCTTTCTTATAGAAACAAGGACCAGCAGTGCAGTGATGTCACCATTCCTTGTGGTATGGACCCACCAATGTTAATCATTAATGAAAAAAATGGTCTACATTCTTGCCAAAAGGAAAATCTGTTGGGGGACATTTTTGTCAGTTGTCCTTGCTCACAGGAAACTATTGTCTGTGTCAAGCTGATAGTAAAAAGTGACCATCACACAACTGTATACTCTGTGTGTTTGCTTGTGCACATAAATGTGTACCTCTCCTCACCCTGTATATCTGAGCAACTTTGTGTGCTTAAGTGTGTATGAAAGACACACACACACACACACACACACACACACACACACAGAGTGAGAGAGAGAGAGAGAGAGAGAGAGAGCAAAGCAACAAGATTTGACCCTTCTTTAAAAGAGGGAATGAATTAAATCTTCAGCTTCTGATTTGACTTCATTCATAGTTCTGAAACTCAGTGGTAGATTTCCTTAGACCCTCAGACACAGAGACCACTTAGTGTAGTGTGTCAGCAGACAACACTACAGAAGGAAATGATGAAATAGACAATTAAATAAGAGTAGGTGGTAGGATCAAGGATATTTGTTAAAATCTGGTTAAAAAGGAGATCCCACCTCAGCCTTGTCTGAGTATTCTAAATGGAATACAAAGGGCTTGAGGCAATAGCACTGGAAGTTCTAAACCAGCTATCACCATTTGTGAATAGGAGTGTAGGCTGAGGGAATGTCAGAGCTACAGGAGCTTGAGCGTGCTGGTCTATTACACCACAATCAGGAAACAGAGAAAGATTAAACCACTGCTCAGAACTATTTCTCCTTGTCTGCAGTCCTGCAGGGCTTCAGGGAAGAGTGGGAACCAAAATGGGCAGGTCTTCCCAGATCAATTAAAGTAATCAAGATGGTTTCCCATTGGAATGCACATCATCCAGGTGATCCTAGACTCAAGTTCATAATTAGCACTGTGGTAGTTTGAATATATTTGTGCCCATAATCACGAAGGAAGTCTCACCATTTTGGGGAATCTTTTGTTTGTAGGGTTTGGCCTTGTTACAGAATGTGTGTCAATGGAGGTGGGGTTGGTTGGTTTAAGCCTTCTTGTGCTCAGGATACTACCTGTTGTATTAGATTGGTTTTCCCTATCCAGCACTTAATCCTCTGCTGTGTGAGCCTTCCAGTGGCTGACATTGTATGTTTTGGTGGTGGGAAGGTCTACTATGAATTGAGAGGCACTACGGAAAGCCTTAGGAAGTGATAAGAAAACCTGGAGAAAGTTAAATATTGACTCTGCCATGTTGGGCTACAGAGAGTTATCTGACAACACTAAGCCCTGCCACACAGGTATGAAAGGGATCGCTGACTACCACCTTGGAGGCTTAATCTGGCCGGGTACATGACCAGAGCCTGGCATGTGATAGCACCTAGGTAAATTGTAGTTTCCTCCCAAACCAATCCACACTACATTTAAATCCACTCCTCACAGGGGATACTTTATTGGTATCTTTAGCATTCCTAGACACTCAGGCATTATGACATCCCCCAATGAGCAACACCCTGACTATTGTTGTTTTTGTGCTCTGAAATCCCCTGCAAAGAAGCTCCTATAGCTGATGTGGGAACTCTCCCTCCACAGAACAACTAGGGATCTGTGGCTCTTGTTGACATCCACTGTGGGATTACTCAGGGAGTCTCAGACTGATGAGCAGTGACCTTGTGTTCCTGGTGTGGTGTACCTCGTCAACTGTGCCTTCTGCATGTTGTTCAACATGGAGGCTGGGCACTACTTGTTTGAAATCTTCAATGCCTATGCAGCAACACTGTCCCTGCTGCTTATCATGCTGGTGGAGATCATAGCTGTCTGCTATGTGCATGGCCTAAAGAGGTTAGGAGACCCCAGATCCTGCCTGCTACAGTGACCACATCTCTAAGAAAATCATCTTTCCTCTGTGCGCATGCCTGTTTTAGATACCAGACCTGCCAGTTCGTCCTCTGCCCTCAGATCTCACACTAGAATGAAACAGACTAAAAGCTTAACAGAGCTCATGCCTTTAATCCCAGCTCTAGAGAGGTATGTATATAAAAGTCAGGAACCCAATGTCTCAGGCTGCGTTGTGAGATTTAATCTCTACCCACCCTGAGGTTTGCTAGAGACCTTGCAGGGACAGGAACACACCTTTTTGGCCAGAGGTAGATGTAAGAGCTAGTGGCTCAGCTGCTTTGCTTCTCTGACCTTCAGCTTGAGTTTGAACAGCAATATCTGTCTCTGGGTTTTTATTTTTGGTGTTACAGTTACACAACTCTAAGAGTGCAGCAAAACACGGAGGATATTCCACATCTGAACTATGGGGTTCCACTCTTGTCCCCTCTGACTCACACAGGTATCTTGTGTCTTTTAATCATCTGCAGGCTGTCCATGGCACGGGCCTGGCCTTCATCATCTACACTAAGGCCATTTAAAAACATGGAAGTATCCCAGTTGGGGTCAGTTCTCTACTTCTTCATGTTGCTGATATTGGGTACGGGGAGCATGCTTGGAAACACAGCAGCCAACCTCACCCCTCTGACGGACAGCAAGGTCATCTCGAGCCACCTGCCCAAGGAGGCCATTTCAGGAGAGGACACCAGGCAGGGGAGACAGGGCATGTGTGGATGGCAAAATCCAAGAAAATCAGTGGAGGGGACTAATTAGGGGCCAATTGCTTCTAAGAAAATTCCAGAAGTGCTGCAGGGGTGTAGCTGTGTTCCTGCTAGTGTGAATCTCAGCTCCACTTTTGTTATTTGTTCTAGGAGCTGTGTGCACATGTAATATGCACCACAGAGACCCATTTTTAATTTCACCACCTTGCCACCAAGCCCGGATCATGAGAACCCTCCTGTGCCTCTGATGGCTGTATGTCTAGAATAGTTAATGTCACGTCTGATCATATGTCCTAGTCATCATGTGGGAAGTGTCCTCTTCCCTGTTCCTCACAGCCTGATAGCACTTGAAATATTTTTTTTTCTGAAATTGGGTCTCTGTGGTCCACAGTACAAAAACACGTAGCTCCCTATCCAGCACTTAATCCTCTGCTGTGTGAGCCTTCCAGTGGCTGACATTGTATGTTGTGGTATTGGGAAGGTCTACTACGAATTGAGAGGCACTACGGAAAGCCTTACGAAGTGATAAGAAAACTTGGAAAGAGTTACATATTAACTCTGCCATGTTGTGCTACAGAGAGTTATCTGACAACACTAAGCCCTGCCACCCAGGTATGAAAGGGATTGCTGACTACCACCTTGGAGGCTTAATCTGGCCTGGTACATGACCAGAGCCTGGCATGTGATAGCACCTAGGTAATTTGTAGTTTCCTCCCAAACCAATCCACACTACATTTAAATCCACTTCTCACAGGGGCTACTTTATTGGTATCTTCAGTATTCCTAGACACTCAGGCATTATGACATCCCCCAATGAGCAACACCCTGACTGTTGTTGTTTTTGTGCTCTGAAATCCCCTGCGAAGAAGCTCCTATAGCTGATGTGGGAACTCTCCCTCCACAGAACAACTAGGGATCTGTGGCTCTTGTTGACATCCACTGTGGGATTACTCAGGGAGTCTCAGACCGATGAGCAGTGACCTTGTGTTCCTGGTGTGGTGTACCTCGTCAACTGTGCCTTCTGCATGTTGTTCAACATGGAGGCTGGGCATTACTTGTTTGACATCTTCGATGCCTATGCAGCAACACTGTCCCTGCTGCTTATCATGCTGGTGGAGATCATAGCTGTCTGCTATGTGCATGGCCTAAAGAGGTTAGGAGACCCCAGATCCTGCCTGCTACAGTGACCACATCTCTAAGAAAATCATCTTTCCTCTGTGCGCATGCCTGTTTTAGATACCAGACCTGCCAGTTCGTCCTCTGCCCTCAGATCTCACACTAGAATGAAACAGTCTAAAAGCTTAACAGAGCTCATGCCTTTAATCCCAGCTCTAGAGAGGTATGTATATAAAAGTCAGGAACCCAATGTCTCAGGCTTTGTTGTGAGATTTAATCTCTACCCACCCTGAGGTTTGCTAGAGACCTTGCAGAGACAGGAACACCCCTTTTTGGCCTGAGGTAGATGTAAGAGCTAGTGGCTCAGCTGCTTTGCTTCTCTGACCTTCAGCTTGAAGATGGAACAGCAATATCTGTCTCTGGGTTTTTATTTTTGGTGTTACAGTTACACACCTCTAAGAGTGCAGCAAAACACGGAGGATATTCCACATCTGAACTATGGGGTTCCACTCTTGTCCCCTCTGACTCACACAGGTATCTTTTGTCTTTTAATCATCTGCAGGCTGTCCATGGCACGGGCCTGGCCTTCATCATCTACACTAAGGCTATTTAAAAACATGGAAGTATCCCAGTTGGGGTGAGTTCTCTACTTCTTCATGTTGCTGATATTGGGTACGGGGAGCATTTTTGGAAACACAGCAGCCAACCTCACCCCTCTGACGGACAGCAAGGTCATCTCGAGCCACCTGCCCAAGGAGGCCATTTCAGGTGAGGACACCAGGCAGTGGAGACAGGGCATGTGTGGATGGCAAAATCCTAGAAAATCAGTGGAGGGGACTAATTAGGGGCCAATTGCTTCTAAGACAATTCCAGAAGTGCTGCAGGGGTGTAGCTGTGCTCCTGCTAGTGTGAATCTCAGCTCCACTTGTGTTAGTTGTTCTAGGAGCTGTATGCACATGTAATATGGACCACAGAGACCCATTTTTAATTTCACCACCTTGCCACCAAGCCCAGATCATGAGAACCCTCCTGTGCCTCTGATGGCTGTATGTCTAGAATAGATAATGTCACGTCTGATCCTATGTCCTAGTCATCATGTGGGAAGTGTCCTCTTCCCTGTTCCTCACAGCCTGATAGCACTTGATATTTTTCTTTTCTGAAATTGGGTCTCTGTGGTGCACAGTACAAATACACGTAGCTCCCTATCCAGCACTTAATCCTCTGCTGTGTGAGCCTTCCATTGGCTGACATTGTATGTTTTGGTAGTGGGAAGGTCTACTATGAATTGAGAGGCACTACGGAAAGCCTTAGGAAGTGATAAGAAAACCTGGAAAGAGATAAATATTAACTCTGCCATGTGGTGCTACAGAGAGTTATCTGACAACACTAAGCCCTGCCACCCAGGTATGAAAGGGATTGCTGACTACCACCTTGGAGGCTTAATCTGGCCGGGTACATGACCAGAGCCTGGCATGTGATAGCACCTAGGTAATTTGTAGTTTCCTCCCAAACCAATCCACACTACATTTAAATCCACTTCTCACAGGGTCTACTTTATTGGTATCTTCAGTATTCCTAGACACTCAGGCATTATGACATCCCCCAATGAGCAACACCCTGACTGCTGTTGTTTTTGTGCTCTGAAATCCCCTGCAAAGAAGCTCCTATAGCTGATGTGGGAACTCTCCCTCCACAGAACAACTAGGGATCTGTGGCTCTTGTTGACATCCACTGTGGGATTACTCAGGGAGTCCCAGACCGATGAGCAGTGACCTTGTGTTCCTGGTGTGGTGTACCTCGTCAACTGTGCCTTCTGCATGTTGTTCAACATGGAGGCTGGGCACTACTTGTTTGACATCTTCGATGCCTATGCAGCAACACTGTCCCTGCTGCTTATCATGCTGGTGGAGATCATAGCTGTCTGCTATGTGCATGGCCTAAAGAGGTTAGGAGACCCCAGATCCTGCCTGCTACAGTGACCACATCTCTAAGAAAATCATCTTTCCTCTGTGCGCATGCCTGTTTTAGATACCAGACCTGCCAGTTCGTCCTCTGCCCTCAGATCTCACACTAGAATGAAACAGTCTAAAAGCTTAACAGAGCTCATGCCTTTAATCCCAGCTCTAGAGAGGTATGTATATAAAAGTCAGGAACCCAATGTCTCAGGCTTTGTTGTGAGATTTAATCTCTACCCACCCTGAGGTTTGCTAGAGACCTTGCAGAGACAGGAACACCCCTTTTTGGCCTGAGGTAGATGTAAGAGCTAGTGGCTCAGCTGCTTTGCTTCTCTGACCTTCAGCTTGAAGATGGAACAGCAATATCTGTCTCTGGGTTTTTATTTTTGGTGTTACAGTTACACACCTCTAAGAGTGCAGCAAAACACGGAGGATATTCCACATCTGAACTATGGGGTTCCACTCTTGTCCCCTCTGACTCACACAGGTATCTTTTGTCTTTTAATCATCTGCAGGCTGTCCATGGCACGGGCCTGGCCTTCATCATCTACACTAAGGCTATTTAAAAACATGGAAGTATCCCAGTTGGGGTGAGTTCTCTACTTCTTCATGTTGCTGATATTGGGTACGGGGAGCATTTTTGGAAACACAGCAGCCAACCTCACCCCTCTGACGGACAGCAAGGTCATCTCGAGCCACCTGCCCAAGGAGGCCATTTCAGGTGAGGACACCAGGCAGTGGAGACAGGGCATGTGTGGATGGCAAAATCCTAGAAAATCAGTGGAGGGGACTAATTAGGGGCCAATTGCTTCTAAGACAATTCCAGAAGTGCTGCAGGGGTGTAGCTGTGCTCCTGCTAGTGTGAATCTCAGCTCCACTTGTGTTAGTTGTTCTAGGAGCTGTATGCACATGTAATATGGACCACAGAGACCCATTTTTAATTTCACCACCTTGCCACCAAGCCCAGATAATGAGAACCCTCCTGTGCCTCTGATGGCTGTATGTCTAGAATAGATAATGTCACGTCTGATCCTATGTCCTAGTCATCATGTGGGAAGTGTCCTCTTCCCTGTTCCTCACAGCCTGATAGCACTTGATATTTTTCTTTTCTGAAATTGGGTCTCTGTGGTGCACAGTACAAATACACGTAGCTCCCTATCCAGCACTTAATCCTCTGCTGTGTGAGCCTTCCATTGGCTGACATTGTATGTTTTGGTAGTGGGAAGGTCTACTATGAATTGAGAGGCACTACGGAAAGCCTTAGGAAGTGATAAGAAAACCTGGAAAGAGATAAATATTAACTCTGCCATGTGGTGCTACAGAGAGTTATCTGACAACACTAAGCCCTGCCACCCAGGTATGAAAGGGATTGCTGACTACCACCTTGGAGGCTTAATCTGGCCGGGTACATGACCAGAGCCTGGCATGTGATAGCACCTAGGTAATTTGTAGTTTCCTCCCAAACCAATCCACACTACATTTAAATCCACTTCTCACAGGGTCTACTTTATTGGTATCTTCAGTATTCCTAGACACTCAGGCATTATGACATCCCCCAATGAGCAACACCCTGACTGCTGTTGTTTTTGTGCTCTGAAATCCCCTGCAAAGAAGCTCCTATAGCTGATGTGGGAACTCTCCCTCCACAGAACAACTAGGGATCTGTGGCTCTTGTTGACATCCACTGTGGGATTACTCAGGGAGTCCCAGACCGATGAGCAGTGACCTTGTGTTCCTGGTGTGGTGTACCTCGTCAACTGTGCCTTCTGCATGTTGTTCAACATGGAGGCTGGGCACTACTTGTTTGACATCTTCGATGCCTATGCAGCAACACTGTCCCTGCTGCTTATCATGCTGGTGGAGATCATAGCTGTCTGCTATGTGCATGGCCTAAAGAGGTTAGGAGACCCCAGATCCTGCCTGCTACAGTGACCACATCTCTAAGAAAATCATCTTTCCTCTGTGCGCATGCCTGTTTTAGATACCAGACCTGCCAGTTCGTCCTCTGCCCTCAGATCTCACACTAGAATGTAACAGTCTAAAAGCTTAACAGAGCTCATGCCTTTAATCCCAGCTCTAGAGAGGTATGTATATAAAAGTCAGGAACCCAATGTCTCAGGCTTTGTTGTGAGATTTAATCTCTACCCACCCTGAGGTTTGCTAGAGACCTTGCAGAGACAGGAACACCCCTTTTTGGCCTGAGGTAGATGTAAGAGCTAGTGGCTCAGCTGCTTTGCTTCTCTGACCTTCAGCTTGAAGATGGAACAGCAATATCTGTCTCTGGGTTTTTATTTTTGGTGTTACAGTTACACAACTCTAAGAGTGCAGCAAAACACGGAGGATATTCCACATCTGAACTATGGGGTTCCACTCTTGTCCCCTCTGACTCACACAGGTATCTTGTGTCTTTTAATCATCTGCAGGCTGTCCATGGCACGGGCCTGGCCTTCATCATCTACACTAAGGCCATTTAAAAACATGGAAGTATCCCAGTTGGGGTGAGTTCTCTACTTCTTCATGTTGCTGATATTGGGTACGGGGAGCATGCTTGGAAACACAGCAGCCAACCTCACCCCTCTGACGGACAGCAAGGTTATCTCGAGCCACCTGCCCAAGGAGGCCATTTCAGGTGAGGACACCAGGCAGTGGAGACAGGGCATGTGTGGATGGCAAAATCCAAGAAAATCAGTGGAGGGGACTAATTAGGGGCCAATTGCTTCTAAGACAATTCCAGAAGTGCTGCAGGGGTGTAGCTGTGCTCCTGCTAGTGTGAATCTCAGCTCCACTTGTGTTAGTTGTTCTAGGAGCTGTATGCACATGTAATATGGACCACAGAGACCCATTTTTAATTTCACCACCTTGCCACCAAGCCCAGATCATGAGAACCCTCCTGTGCCTCTGATGGCTGTATGTCTAGAATAGATAATGTCACGTCTGATCCTATGTCCTAGTCATCATGTGGGAAGTGTCCTCTTCCCTGTTCCTCACAGCCTGATAGCACTTGATATTTTTCTTTTCTGAAATTGGGTCTCTGTGGTGCACAGTACAAATACACGTAGCTCCCTATCCAGCACTTAATCCTCTGCTGTGTGAGCCTTCCAGTGGCTGACATTGTATGTTTTGGTAGTGGGAAAGTCTACTATGAATTGAGAGGCACTACGGAAAGCCTTAGGAAGTGATAAGAAAACCTGGAAAGAGATAAATATTAACTCTGCCATGTGGTGCTACAGAGAGTTATCTGACAACACTTGCAGTGATAATATTATTTATGAAATGGCCTCCTTGGGCAAGTGGATGGAGATGATCCTGCTGTCTGTCAGAGGGGTGTGGTTGGCTGCTGTGTTTCCAAGCATGCTCCCCATACCCAATATCAGCAACATGAAGAAGTAGAGAACCCCAACTGGGATACTTCCATGTTTTTAAATGGCCTAAGTGTAGATGACGAAGACCAGGCCCGTGCCCTGGACAGCCTGCAGATGATTAAAAGACACCAGATACCTGTGTGAGTCAGAGGGGACAAGAGTGGAACACCATAGTTCAGATGTGGAATGTCTATCCTCCCTGTTTTGCTGCACTCTTACTGGTGTGTAACTGTAACACCAAAAATAAAAACCCAGAGACTGATGTTGCTGTTCAAGCTTCAAGCTGAAGGTCAGAGAAACAAAGCAGCTGAGCCACTAGCTCTTACATCTACCTCAGTCCAAAAAGGGGTGTTCCTGTCTCTGCAAGGTCTCTAGCAAACCTCAGACTGCTGCCTCTCCTCAGGGTGGGTAGAGATTAAATCTCAAAACGCAGCCTGAGGCATTGGGTTCCTGACTTGTATATACATACCTCTCTAGAGCTGGGATTAAGGAATGAGCTCTGTTAAGCTTTTAGACTGCTTCATTCTAGTTAATCCCTGGGAGGTCTGGAACTCACAGAAATCCACTAAAAGGCGTGTGCCACCACTGACTGGCTAGCTAGTATAGATGCTGAGATGAAAGGTGTATATCACCATTGCCTGATGTCTATAGCTTTTGGATGGTTGTGCTTTCTGAATCCTCGGGCAAGCTTTGATAATTTGATAAATAATATTATCACCACATATATCTTTCAGAGCTTGGCTCTCACTGGAGAAGGTAGACCATTGGGTAAGTGTCTTCAGATTTTATAGCCCACTGTCACTTCCTGTCTGTTCCTTGCTTCCTGGTCCATCAATTGTTAAGAGTCTTAGGCTCATGAGACTATTGTCATGAATTGTACAATCCTTCTCCACCATGATAGATTGCACCTGTCACTCCAGAAAGCAAAATAAGTACCTCACTCATGACCGTGTTAGGAATTTGGTTATAGGAACACAATTTTGCATTGACTGATACAAAAATGTCAATTAGCTCAATGGTGTAAGCACAGTGGCAATAGGCTTCAGGAGCAGATAAGGATAACATGACACTGAAATTTTTAAGTGAATATTAGATATCACACAACAATTATTTCACTATTATTAGCAGGAGCCATCCATTCTAAACAATGTCAGTGTTAAAATACTCCCTACTGGGGTACTCTGATCTCACTTTCCTGCCCATGACTAAAACCCAAAGCACCATATCCTAGACAATTGGAATCAATGACTTAGAAAAAACATGCCTGAAGAGAGAATTAGTGGACAGGGAGTTCTTTCTCAGGGTAATTCCGTTCAATCGAATGTAGTTTGACCTAAAGATGCACTTAAATTGGACTAATGGTGTCATTGTACACTGTGAACTTTAATCTAACTTTATATAAAATGGACTTCATTCTTATAACAAGCTGCTGAATCTCAGATAATCACATCAGCCAGCCTCTGGGAGCCAGGTAGCCAACTTCTTAAAACAAGGTTCATGGAAAACAAATATAAGTTTTACCCAATAAGCACTCTGTATACTACATTAACATTTTCTTTTTAAAATTTTATTTTATATGCATTTGTGTTTTGCTCGCATGCATGCCAGTGCATGTTTGCATATGTGTCGCAGTGTGTGTGTGTGAGAGAGCGAGAGAGAGAGAGAGACAGAGACAGAGACAGAGGGAGACAGAGAGGGAGATCCTCAGGAGCTTGAGTTACAGGCAGCTGTGAGCTGACATGTGGGTGCTGACAGTTGAACCCATGTCCTCTGGAAAAGCAGCTAGATATCTGAACCAGTGAGCCATCACTCTAGCCCCCTCATTTCCACTTTCTATATATAATTTTCTTTTCTCTTGATATCCTGCACATGTGATGGTAGAACATGCTGAATTTTGTCTTGCCCAGTATGTTTTCTAACTACAGAATGAAGCCAATTCAGATCTAGGAAAGTGATTCTGTCTTATTTGTCCATCTGTGCCCTCCACCTCCCCACAACCCCTATGGTGTTAGCTGGCCAAAGCAGAGCAAGGAGGCTTCTGTTACTGATGGCCACTACATGGCGCTGCCTCCTGAATGAGCCATAGCTTCCTCCTTGCTGTTGTCTGGACCACCAAAAGAACTGCAAGATTCTTGTGTACCTCTATACTTGCCATTGCTTTCCATCACTTCCAGGATGTAACTGTGTCCTTCTGTCACCCCAGGGATCCGAGGTCCTGGCCTCTTTTAACTTACTTCTACTCTGAAGAATCCACTTCCTGCCCAGTCCCTTTCTCCCTGAAACCTGGCATTTTTTTTTCTAGATGACCATTTAAACCTCTTAACCTTGGGTGATCCAGAAACGGGTCTCCTGATCGTTAAAGGCTTGAAAATGTGGTAAGCTGAGGGAGTGCATAAGAGTAGAGGATGAAAAAAGGTCACTTTGGAAGTGCTGTGAATTATAACCCTTCTCTTTGTTTCCCAAACATTTTCAAGGCTGAATCCTTGTGCTGTGGTGTGCACCATTCTGATTACCAAACATACTGGAAATGACTCAGTATGTCATGGGACCCTAGTGCTTCTTCAAGAGACAGAGAGAAGTGTTTCTCAATGGACAGCCTGCCATTTAGAGTGTCATGTCTGACTTTTACCTAAGCCCAAACCATCAGAATAATCTAAGGAAGAGGAAGGGATGTCACAGCCCTTTGACCCAGATCACACCCAAACAACCTCTGAATCCCCTTATATGACCTCACTCAGCAGGGCTGGGTGACTGGAGGACTTGAGTTTCCCTAGGGTTCCTTGTTGCTACTGCTGCTAGTGCTTGGCAGAAAACTGGTAAACCAAACCCCCCACTACTGGGTCCCAGTCTGTAGGCCGAGAACACCAAGGAACTTCTGAGTGCTTGGACCTCAACCCAGATCTCCTAACCTAAAACCTATAGCAGGCACTTGTCCAGTTTTCCCAAGATCCCCAAATGATATGATCATGCCAAGGCTTGGAGGGTGCCCTAATTAGTAATATCAGACACAGAAATTTATCCCATCCCCGGGAAGGTAAAAAATATCCCACTCCTGGCCAGGCAACAAGCTAAAACTCTGAGATGTTTTGGGCTAACATTTCAAACTAGACTCTGGGCAGGATTCTTGAAAAGCTCTGATGTAGGAAGATCACAGAATCTAGTCATGGAGACTGAGTCCCCTCCCAGAAAGCCACAAATATAGTAGCGCCATCAGGGAAACACACCAGGATACAAAATGACCAAAGAAGAAAAAAAAAAAAAAAAGGAAAAGGATAGAAAAAAGAAACTGTTGGATACAGGTAAACTGAGGAAGCAAAAGATAGCTGAGATCTGAGGGCAGAGGACAAACTGCCAGTTCTGGTATCTAAAACAGGCATGCGCACAGAGGAAAGATGATTTTCTTATAGATGTGACCCTGCAGCTTTTCTGCCCACTGTAGCAGGCAGGATCTGGGGTCTCCTAACCTCTTTAGTCCATGCACATAGCAGACAGCTATGATCTCCACCAGCATGATAAGCAGCAGGGACAGCGTTGCTGCATAGGCATCAAAGATGTCAAACAAGTAGTTCCCAGCCTCCATTTGAACAACATGCAGATGGCACAGTTGACGAGGAACACCACACCAGGACAAATCGCGCCCATGTGGGGCTCATGGCTTTAAAGAAGCACTGCTAACAATTTATTGGTGTGTATCAGAGCTTCCAATGGTAGTGAGCACATCTCCAAGCCAACAGCATGCAGACCAAGGCATTGTGCACAGCTTTCAGTGCTGGCGGGAAAATTGCCGCCGCCATCTTTTATAAACCGTGGCAGAAACAATAAAGACTTTCATTTTAGCAATGTTGTTTACCTGATAAAAGACTCATGGCTATAAAAAGATTTACAGTAAAGACAGATTCACATTAAGAAAAAGTGCTTAAAGTTTACAGTGTGTTTTAAAAAATACGTAGGCTTGGGAGAGAAAAAAAAAAGGCTTTAAAAAGACAGAGAGGAGCTGGGTGTGGTGGCACATGCCTTTAATCCCAGCACTCAAGAGACAAAGGCAAGCAGATCTCTGTGATTTGCAAAGTAAACCTGGTATGCAGAGTAAATTCCAGGACAGATAAGAGTTACACAGTGAAACCCTGTGTCAAAAAATGAAAAAATAAAAGTAAAATAAACAGACTAATAATAAAGCCACGTAAAGATGAAAAGCTCAGAGAGAATCTGGTTACTGTATGCTATTGTGTTGTCTCTGCATTGTTTGACTGCTGAGAAAATAACAACTGATAAAGGAAATGCTGCTGGATTAATTCAATTTATATATTTTAAAAATGCTTTGACTCAAAAATTTAAGTTCAAGGACAAGTTACTGGGGAAAAGGATTTCTATTTTTGTTTCCACAGAAAATAAAAAGCTGTGGATTCCTTCCAGACTAATGTGGTTTGATCATGCCAGACCCCCTGAAACAGAGTTCCTGGTGATCCAACATTCAAGAGTTTGAACAAGACAGCCTTGCAGACTATAGCCAGGATGTCTGTGTCTTCGTATAATCCCCAATGACAATGCCCCCTGTCAGCAGGAAGTAGTTTGGAAAGAACGACACCCAAATTCCCAAATATTGTTTATAAATGTTTGTTTTCATTTAAATGGACTTGGTTATAAATGGTTAATGATCACAACCAATTTTTTTAAAGGTAAAAAGGGGATTATGGTATAGATATGAATACTTTGTTTTGGAATGGATTTTCATTTATTGATACAATTTAAGGTAAATTTTGCGATATGTATATTTCTCCTTTTGTTTAGGTATTGTGTTTATATAGCTCAGTTAGAAATGTAATGTATAATGTAGTATAGATTATAGATAATTACCTATGATAGTCAAAGCTTATAGTTAGGTTAGTTAGGTTTTCAAGATACACAGACATGTATTTGAGATAGATAGAAATACTTCAAACCTTTCAAAGACCTACAGAATATGGCATTTAAAATGGTTTAGGGTTTTTCTTGACAATGAGACATAATTGTTCCTGGCAACACCACCTTCGTCAGAAAGGAAGATAAACATTGAAGAAATTCATTCTGGCATTTACTTCCAATATGGCAAGACTAGCCATTTGGACAAGATACTGCTCTTGTCTGGACTGTTTGACTTTATGCTATATAATATAAGCTGGACATGCAGGACACAACGAAAAGTGACTGCTGATTCAAGATGGACATTGCTACAAAGATCCTGCTTCATTGAAGAGTCTGCCACACAGTCTGCAGGACACAGAGAAAAGTGACTGACAAACTGCCAATACAAGAAGACAGTTTAAACTTTACTGCTTTGCTGAAGAGTCTGCCAGACACACTATGGCCTGTGGTCTAAAGATGGAAGATTACAGAAGAACTTCAGGTGACTGACAAGGCAAGATGTCTCTGCATTTCTAGAGTTTATATACTATCCTTCTGTGGTCTTTGAAGGAGTTGAAGACAGATAGTTATGGTTATAGTTCATTAGTTAGGATTAAAGATATGTTTAGACACACAAAGATAAAATAGATGATGGAATATTTTCTTCAAATCTTGCTAAACGTTAATGGACTAAATATTGTTAACTGTGATTATACTTGATAACTGTTGTATAATATATTTTGCTATGTTAAGCTTAAAACCCTTCTTTGTATTTAGACAGAAAAGAGGCGATGATGGGACATGTCATTCTGTATATGTTTCTCATACTGGTTAATAATAAAGCACCATTGGTCAATAGGGAGCCGCGCAATCTGCTTCTCTCTTGCAAGTCAGAGTCCAACCGAGAAAAATGCTGTTAACAAGAAACCTTGCTTGTCTCTCTTCTTTTGTTTGTAAAACCTATTTTTAAGCTTTTGTTAAATTTTTAGTGTAAGTTCTTATTAGCCACGTGGGCACCATTTGTCCTGGTCTGAGACTCCCTGAGTAATCCCACAGTGGATGTCAACAAGAGCCATAGATCTCTAGTTCTGCTGTGGAGGGTGAGTTCCCACATCAGCTATAGGAGCTGCTTTGCAGGGGATTTCAGATCAGAAAACAACAATAGTCAGGGTGTTGCTCATTGGGGGATGTCATAATGGCTGAATGTCTAGGAATGCTGAAGATACCAATAAAGTAGCCCCTGTGAGAAGTGGATTTAAATGGAGTGTGGATTGGTTTGGGAGGAAACTACAATTTACCTAGGTGCTATCACATGCCAGGCTCTGGTCATGTACCCGGCCAGATTAAGCCTCCAAGGTGGTAGTCAGCAATCCCTTTCATACCTGGGTGGCAGGGCTTAGTGTTGTCAGATAACTCTCTGTAGCACAACATGGCAGAGTCAATATTTAACTCTTTCCAGGTTTTCTTATCACTCCTAAGGCTTTCCATCTCTAGCAAACCTCAGGGTGGGTAGAGTTTAAATCTCACAACGCAGGCAGCCTGAGACATTGGGTTCCTGACTTTTATATACATACCTCTCTAGAGCTGGGATTAAAGCCATGAGCTCTGTTAAGCTTTTAGACTGCTTCATTCTAGTCTGTCCATGGGAGGTCTCGAACTCACAGAAATCCACTAAAAGGCATGTGCCACCACTGACTGGCTAGCTAGTATGGTTGCTGGGATTAAAGGTGTATATCCCCATTGCCTGAACCAGTGAGCCATCCCTCCAGCCCCCTCATTTCCACTTTCTATATATAATTTTCTTTTCTCTTGATATCCTGCACATATGAGGGTAGAACATGCTGAATTTTGTCTTGCCCAGTATGTTTTCTAACTACAGAATGAAGCCAATTCAGATCTAGGAAAGTGATTCTGTCTTATTTGTCCACCTGTGCCCTCTAACTCCACACAACCCCTATGGAGTTAGCGAGCTAAAGCATAATCAAGGTGGCTTCTGTTACCGATGGCCACTACATGGCGCTGCCTCCCTGAATGAGCCAAAGCTTCCTCCTTGCTATTGTCTGGACCAACAAAAGAACTGCAAGATTCCCATGTACCTCCATCTTTGCCATTGCTTTCCATCACTTCCAGGATGTAACTGTGTCCTTTCTTCTGTCACCCCAGGGAGCCGAGATCCTGGCCTCTCTTTAACTTACTTCTACTCTGAAGAATCCACTTCATGCCCAGTCACTTTCTCCCTGAAAACTGGCATTTTTTTTCTAGATGACCATTTAAACCTCTTAACCTTGGGTGATCCAGAAATGGGTCTCCTGATCGTTAAAAGCTTGAAAATGTGATAAGCTGAGGGAGTGCCTAAGAGTAGAGGATGAAAACAGTCACTTTTGAAGTGCAGTCAATTATAATCCTTATCTTTGCTTCCCAAGCATTTTCAAGGCTGAATCCTTGTGCTGTGGTGTGCACTATTGTGATTACCAAACTTACTGGAAATGCCTCAGTATGTCATGGGACACTAATGCTTCTTCAACAGACAGAGGGAAGGGTTTTCCAATGGATAGCCTGCCGTTTAGAGTGTCATGTCTGACTTTTACCTAAGCCCAAACCATCAGAATAATCTACGGAAGAAGGGATGTCATAGCCCTTTGACCCAGATCACAACCAAACAACCTCTGAATCCCCTTATATGACCTCACTCAGCAGGGCTGGGTGACTGGAGGACTTGAGTTTCCATAGGGTTCCTTGTTACTGCTGCTGCTAGTGCTTGGCAGAAAACTGGTAAACCAACCCCCCACTAGTGGGTCTCAGCATGTAGGCCGAGAACACCAAGGAACTTCTGAGTGCTTGGACCTCAACCCAGATCTCCTAACCTAAAACCTATAGCAGGCACTTGTCCAGTTTTCCCAAGATCCCCAAATGATATGATCATGCCCAGGCTTGGAGGGGGCCCTAATTAGTAATATCAGAGGCAGAAATATATCCCATCCCTGGGAAGGTAAAAAAATAACCCACTGCTGGCCAGGCAACAAGGTAAAACTCTGACAAGTCCCTGGGCTAACATTTCAAACTGGACTCTGTGCAGGCTTCTTGAAAAGCTCTGATGTAGGAAGATCACAGAATCTAGTCATGGAGACTGAGTCCCCTCCCAGAAAGCCACAAATATAGTAGCGCCATCAGGGAAACACACCAGGATACAAAATGGCCAAAGAAGAAAAAAAAAAAAAAGGAAAAGGATAGAAAAAAGAAACTGTTGGATACAGGTAAACTGAGGAAGCAAGAGATAGCTGAGATCTGAGGGCAGATGACAAACTGCCAGTTCTGGTATCTAAAACAGGCATGGGCATAGAAGAATGATGATTTTCTTATAGATCTGCCCATTGTAGCAGGCAGGATCTGGGGTCTCCTAACCTCTTTACGCCATGCACGTAGCACACAGCTGTGATCTCCACCAGCATGATAAACAGCAGGGACAGCGTTGCTGCATAGGCATCGAAGATGTCAAACAAGTAGTTCCCAGCCTCCATGTTGAACAACATGCAGATGGCACAGTTGACGAGGAACACCACACATATCAGCCACAGTCCCGACGGAACACATAAAATTCACTTTTCAGAACAAATGCATCTCTGCAGGGCTTGGGGCACCAAGATCTGGCTCAGTGGTTAACTGCACTTAGAGGACCCCAGGTTCAATTCCTAGCACCCACATGGTGGTTCACAACTATCTGTAATTCTTTTAACAGGGGATCTGATACCCTCTTCTGGGTTCTAAAGGCTCCTGTCACTCAGTAACAAATGCATGCACATTTATTTTTGAAAGTAAAACTGAAACTTTGATACTACTATGTATATGAAGCTATTGTTTTTCTTATGTATTTTTAGATAGATATTACGAATTTTAAAATGGCTCTTCTCCTATATTTCTTGGGTCATGTATCTCACACTAAGTACTCTGACCTTTTCAGAAGCTGCCCACATCCTTACAGTCTCCAGGATTTTGATATTACGTCCAGGGTAGCCTCACTACAGTAACTAGTGTGCATAGCATCATCATGTGGAATTTCATTTGCCAAGTATTCCGCAACACCACAAACTTGCAGCAAAGCCTATTTTTGGTCAAGAAACAGCCTGGAATTTACTGTTAATTATGACAATCATTTAGCCACTTGTAGCTACTGGCTTCTGTGTGTGGACTGGAAAGACACAGAACATCATTGTACAATTTCTACTAGGCAGTCCTGGCCTGGAAGTTCACTGATAATGCCTGCCATGCAGCATTCCTCTCTATGCTTAGACTGCAGGCAGCTGTGTGGGATGGAGCCCTACATTGCATTCTGCACTGCTTCCTCAGAAAAGGATGAGACTTTCTCCTTGCCTCTGATCCCTCTTTGGGTGCTGACCAAGCTCATGTCAGGGTTCTCCAGAGCTACAGCTCCTCATCCTCTGCCAGGAAGGTCACATGTATCAAAGGTGACTCCATCCCTTGAAGCAACAATCGCTACAGGATGGGAAATTCATGTGCCTTCATCAGACCTGGGCTCCAGTTCCACCTTTCTGTCTCATGGGCTCCAGGTTCTGCTGTCTCATCAAACCCTGATTCTGGCTCTCCCTGTTTTTCCAAAGTTTCCCTCTCTGTCTAGACCTCACAGGTAATGAATCAGTTTACACATCTTGCTCCTACCCACATTTCCCCCATTCCTTTTGCAGTACAAACCCCAAGAGCTCTGGATCCTTGGGCAAACCCAGGTGCAAGATGTCAGCAGGGCACTGCTCCCTCATTATCTCTGGTAGAGGTGTTGACCTGAGGCTCTTTGTCACATTATATCTGTGTGTCTCAAATATTTCTTCCCACATCTCTTATCCCACTGATTGCTTAGCAAAGGTCCCAAATAATTACATAGATGGCTCTCCTATCTGAAGTTTACTTCAGCATGGGCTCTCACTCCTTTCTTGGGCTTCAGGAACCCAACCCTAATGCTAACACCAACCATAACACGCACCCTAACACTAACCATACCCTAAACTGAACTCTCATTGTCAGAAATACATGACCCCACCTGGATGGCCTAGCCCTATATATGGAGTGGGGGTGAATGGGAGGGGAGGGTGGTCAGGGTGCATGGGAGGGAGGGGAGGGAGGGAGGGATAGGAATCGACATATAACATAAAAAAATAATCAGTTAATTAAAAAAAATTGGTATGCAGGGACTCAGAATGTTCCCAAGAAGATTGGCGGATCTAACAGAGGTCTGGCTGTCTTTAGCTAAGGTCTCTCTAGCACAGGCCCAGTGATGGGTTTCAAGTATCCAGTAGGATATTTTATTTCATGTTTAAAAGTTATTTATCATATGTAGTATCCTACTTGAATGTCTGCTGGTAGAAAAGAAGAGGGCACCAAATCTCATTGTAGATGGATATGAGCTACCATGTGGTTGTTGGGAATTAACTCATATCCTCTGTAAGTACAGTCAATGTGCTTGAACTTTTAGTCATCTATCTCTTCCATTGTTGTGTTTTTAGGAAAGGGCCTCATTATATATCTGTGACTGGCCTGGAATTCATTGAGAGTCATGCTTTTGGCTCCCGAGTACTTGGTTCAAAGGCATGTAACACCATGATCATCTCAGGATTAAAATTTTATATTGTTAACATAAATAAGCATTAGTTTAGTTAAAATGGCTAGTGATATGCATTCTGAGACATTCATTAATTTTTATTACATTTCTTATTCACACAAAAGGTGAGTTAGATTTTTTTTCTAAATTAAAAAGTAGTAAGTTATGGGCTATAATTAGGGGTCATTGGCTAGGGTCTAGAATTCCTGATACTACAAGATTTAAGTTCAGCCTCTATCACCAAAAAAAGCAAAATAGGGGCTGAGTAGGTATCTCAGTCAATAAAGTACAAACACTAAGGACCTGAGATCAAGCAAAATGCTGAATCTAGAAGGGGATGATTAAAAACTAAACTTTTGGGACATTTGATCATCATGTGAAAATATGGTGCTTTTTTCCTTGCCTGCCTAAGGCACTTAATTGGTTTAATAAAAAGCTAAATGGCCAATAGCTCAAAAGGAATGGTTAGGCAGGACTGCTAGGCTGAGAGAAAAACTCAGGGGAATGAATCTAGGCCTGAACCCATGCCAGGAAGACAGGGAGGGAGCTGCGAATACAGAATAATAGACAATAGACTAATAGACATATGTTAAGTTATAGGAAATCGTTGGGAACAAGGTTAAGTTAAAGGCCAATCTTTCATAATTTAGAAATGTCTGTGTCATCATTTGGGGACGGATTGTTCCAACAAAATCTGACAAGAAAGTCCAACTACATATTAGCACTGGAAAGGTGAGAGAGTTCTGTTAAGTCTCAGTGGCAGTAAAGTCTACCTTCATAAATGAGAACATGATAAATAAGATGGACACTTGGAATTGAATTGACTTTGACACATGATCTCTCTCTTGCTCTGTCTCTTGTCTCTCTCTGCTTCTCTCTCTCTCCCTGTAACACACACACACACACACACACACACAAACATACTAAACAAACAGATATATTCCATATTGTATTATGGTTGGTTGTCTTCAACTTTTCTGTCCCTGTACTGTGCCCTTTCTGTTTGTTTACTCGAGAAAGGGTTTCGCTGTGTAGCCATGCCTGTCCCCAAACTCACTCTGTATACAAGGCTGGCCTAAAACTGAAGTGATGCCTGCCTCTGCCTCCCTTAATACACACTGGCTCCTTATTTAGAATTAAGGCAAAAGCTGTCAGGTTTTTCAAATTGATAAATACAAGTGAATTGATACTGCATAATCTGAGCACATATTACCTGCAAAAGCGACGTATGTAGTGCCAAAATACTCTGCAATGACAAAGAAAATACACTTTGAAATTCACACACTACATCTTTTCCAAACCTTGAATCAGAAGTTAGTTCCAACTTTTTCATATACAATATGATTTGTTTATTAATGTTGACAAACTGTTAATTCCTAAAGTCTTAATATAAATAAAATTATTATGAGATACATAAAAGTCCAATGATATTTTATGGGGCAATGAATGCAGCAGCATAACTTTGCTTGCCTCCAAGTTGCCACATGTTGTTGGAACAGGTTCAGCTTCTCTATGGTGGGGTCAGAAGTGATATCCACATCATACACAGGCATATGAAGAGGTTTACAGAGTTCCTCATATTGTTATAAGAGTAGTTTATGTTTCTGATTTCTCTCGTTTTTTACATTTTTTGAGAAATTCTACTTGAGGGTCCAATTCTTTTCTAGTTAATGGAGACTTGTCTCTTTCTTTGTTTATGAAACCAGATATGACTATAGTAAGGTGCAAGGATGGTAATGGAACTACAAAATAATAGGAATGCCAAATGGTTAAATTTACATACAAGGCAGTTTAAGCCTGGGCTGGTGGCATACCTTTTTAATTCTAGCACTTGGGAGGCAGAAGAGCAGTGGTTATCTGTGAGTTGGAGGCCACCCTTGATTACAAAATAAGTTCTAAGATGGGCAGGGCTATTACACAGAGATAAACTGGCAAAAATGTAGGTTATGCCGCAGAAAATAATGAAAAAAGGATCACCTAATACTTCTAGCAAGAAAGAACAATTATGACTTCGTTTCTTGCTTGACTTGTGCTATGTGGCAAAGAAATACCTCAGGGTCCTGATACTCCAACCCCATTTTCAGGTGCTACGATTACAGGTATCAGTCACCATGTTCAACTTCCTTTTACAATTCATACTGTAGTAAAATACCCCTGAATTATAGCCCTGCATGTAATATCTTTGGTAGTAAATACAGATTGCTCCAATTTATACTGTAGTAAAATACCCCTGAATTATTGCCCTGCTCCAAGTTAACAACAATCTTAATGAAATTCCATCCTCACAAATGGGACAAAAGCAATATGTACTCAGCAGAATCTATATTGCAAGTATAGATGCAGCCAGTTTTTCACTTTTAATACAGTACTCAAATTACACAATACTTACACTAATATTCCCATGATCACCTCTTTGCCAATTACTATGAATACAGTAGATCCTGCTTGATTCCTAGTGGATAAAGAAGGCAGTAGAGTGAGTACTAGTTGTATATTGTAAAAATATAGTTTCACTTATCATTGTTTAAAAATTGCCTTATATTCAGGGAAAACAGATCTAATAGTATACTCCAAAGGTTCTCATGTGCCTAAATTCACATGAGTAAAATTGAGTGTTTAAGAAAAAAAAAAAAAGTCTTTTTTACGTGGCAAATTTACATCATTTATATTAACTTAAGGAAAATGCTCTAATGTCATGGTCTGTAGTGAGGTAGTCCTTCTGTAGCACTGACCACGCTAGTCTTACTCCATCTAGACTGCTAGTCTTACTCCATCTACAGACATGGGTGGTAGGCTTTTACTTTAATAGTAATTGGAACAGGAGATACCTCATCATTATCATTCAACTCTTCCTGGGTGTCCCATATTTTCAGAACCATTCTGGATGGCTGAGTGGTGTACAGCGTTGATCATTAAAAGAGCCACAAAGTTTAAAGTTTGTCTGGTAATAACTATTTGTATCACTACATATACTTGGCTCTTACATACCTACTTTATTCTGTGGCAGTGGATGGTAGCACAGACATATATATATGAAGAATGAATGGAGGACAGAAATCAAGTTTGGGGTGATACTGTCTACCTTGTTTTTTGATATAAAGACTAACTTACAAGACTATGAGATTCTTTCCTACATGTATTTAAGTGTGATGCTTGTGAACCTGGTGACCACTGAAGTCACAAGTCGGTGCTGGATTCCCTGGAATAGCAGTTCAGGACAGTTGTAGGCCACCACATGGGCTGGAAACTGAAACCTGCTCCTATGCAAGAGCAGAAAATGCTCACAACTGCTCAACCTATCTTCAGCTGCTGTCTTATTTTTGGGTATTTTGGAGATGAAGTTTCTCATTCCACCTATCTCTGCCTCTCAATGTTGAAGTTAGAAGTATATGCAACCATTATGTTTTTTTTTTCACTTGAGACAAGGTTCCTATGTGATGCCCTGGCTGTCTTGAAACTTACTCTGTAGAACAGGCTGTCCTATGGAGACCTTTCTGCCTCTGCCTCCAAAGTACTGGTGCTAAAGGCATAAACCACAACCCGGCAATCTGGCTTAATTTGCAAGAATTGTGAGGATTGAATTGAGGTTTTCATGGCTTTGAGGGAAGTACTTTACAAATTAATCCATTTATTCAATGTTTCCATACCCCCTCTTTCAAATAAACATCAATGCCTCCCATTTCTCTAAAGTTAAAATATTATTATGCTCTGTAAAACAGAAATATTATAAGCAGGGTGAATAGGTTAACTGCCTTCCACATTTGCCATATATATCCCTCCTCCAACTAGAATGCTTTCCATTTGCATTGCTAAACTGACAACACATTCCTCTGTCTTAGATACCCACCAGCTCCCAAGCACTCTGAACTGACAAACCTGAAATCTGGTTTCACTTGTAAACTCAAAACAAAGGGTACTCAATTCTTCCTGAAAGATGGATATTGTTGTTCATTTGCTACAGCAGTTAGCAATGAAACACAAACAAGAAACTCAACGAGGCCACCTGGAGTTCATTGTTGGAGGGAAAAGAACGGTGGTGAAAAAAAGTTAGCCTACACAGAGCACAGAAGAGGGAGAGAAGAGGTATCCATGATTTGGACATGTTGGGCATGCATGTCCTGCCCATAGTTTGGGGGCAAGGTCAGCACAATGCCAAGATTGCAACATATATGCTTTTGATAAGCTGTCTCAAGAGGCTTCCCTCCTCTTCAGTAATAATCCTATCCAGAATTTCCTGTGATAGAGAAAATGGTTGGTAAAGGTCTGGAGCCAATGGGAATAAAACAAAAGACAACACAACAAAACTACCTAGGATGTCAAAACTCACATAAACTCAAATTTTGCAGAAAGAGCTCTAAATAATCAAAATCAGGAAGAGCCTGCGCTACCCCAGTAAGAATGACTAAATATTATTCTTACTATTTATCATTATGTTTGCTCAGGATGTGCATTTGAGGAATGCAGATGCCATAAGACATATCTCCCATTGATGTGTTCTGATGATTGAGTTCATGTCTTCAGGCATATATCATGGAGGTGCAGATGCTTATACCTACTTAGTTTCCTATCCAAGCCCCTTAAATGCCTGTATGCCTGCTGTCTCAAATAAGGCAGCAACATCCGTACCTCTTGTTTTCACTGCAGAAAGACCAGTGCCACTCAATTTACCCTGATATGATTATTCAGAGCCTCCGAGATTTGTAATAACTATTCCTCATGTATCCCAAATGGTTTTATGTTTCCCAAAGGTGAAACTTTAATCCCAGCCCTCAGGAGGCAGAGGCATGTAAATGTTTGAGTTCAAGGCCAGCTGGTCTACAGAATAAATTCCGGGGACAGGTACTGCTATACAGAGAAACTAGGTCTTGCAAAAAACAGCATATCTTTCATGGGGCTCTAATTCAAACAGTGGTATGTGTTTAGTCATTGTATCCTTGTCTTTTTTGCACAGGAATTCCTTGAAAACACAGAATAGCTATGTGACATTGAGGTACTTGTTTGTGAGAAATTAAGAAAATTAGTAAAGTTTAAGCTGTGCTTATTTACACTGTTGTTTTTATGTAAAAGTTGCATGAAAAATTAAAATTGTTTCAGAGGTTATTTTGTATAAATTAATGTATTTCCATTCATTTTTTTTCTAGAACGTTGACAATGTTCTTCAATAGGAAATTCTTCCCAAATGTAGCCTGAAATATAAGACCAGAATATATATGATATATTAATCAAAATAGTACAAAATGTAAGTTAATATATTAAAAAATTCTCAGAACTAATTTTGTCTTTACTCAATTGAAATTAGACAATAGTATCAATGAGCAAGGAAACCTGTCCCCTTATTTTCAAACAAGAAGGAAAATGCAATCTTATCTTTAGCAGTGAGATTTCTGTAAGTGTGCAGCATCACATACTTGTAGACTGTTTTGTGGGGGAGTATTCAGCAAAGCCCACTCTTCCTGAGTTAAATTGATGTGTACATCATCATAGGTCATTGCATCCTAAAATAACCCATACATGTGTGGAAGAGTAAGTGTGTTACTCACATTAGAAACGTCTTCTTCTTTTCCAATAGAGTTATAAAATCCTGGTGCTTCTCACACTTACATCATGACATGGTCTCCATGCTGTATTCAACTAGTCATTTTAGAGGGAAATGAATGGGAGTGAAACATGCACCACTTCTTGGCTCTTCAAATTGCTTATACCCCTGAGAAAGAAATCACTATGAAGAGGCATAAAGGGAGAGTAAAGCTTGCAGAACAACACTACTGAGAACATATCTGAGGAACTGTATCATAGGCCCAGCCTGTCACAGCAATACCCCAGGCCCTGGTAGTAACTTCTGTCTTTGTGAGGTTTGTATTGTTGTGAAGAGACAACATGGGCCCTGACAACGTTTAAAAACAAAACAAGAATAAACAATAAAATCATTTAATTGAGGAGTCTCAGTTCAAACTTCAGAGGTTCAATTAATCATCATTATGGCAGCATGCAGCAGCTACGGTTCTGGAAGTTATAGTCCTAAAAGCTTAAGACAGCAGCAACAGGAAGTTGACTAATAACACTGTGCAAAACCTTGAAGGTAAGAAACCTCAATTGTGCGACCCATAGAGTCATACTTCATCTAACAGTGAAAAGCCAACTCTAAAAAAAAAAAAAATTGTGGTTCTTTCTTGTTCATGTGGGTTTAAGCTCAGGGTGAGTATAAATTCAGAAGACACAAATAATTTGGAGGAGGGAGTTCCAGCCTTATGATCCACCTACAGAAGCATTAGTTCTTGGTAGGTCGGACTGTGTCCTCAGCTAGCCAATGGGCTGACAGTGTACACTTTTTAGGGCTAGCTGGAGTTTGCTGTGGTAGGAACAGCCTTGGGAAGTGCCTGGTACCTGGTTTGGAAGACAGTGCTAGAGATCCAAAACTCTGGGTGAAGCCACACATAAAAACTTTATGCCTCATATATTTCACTCATAATTTTTATTTTAAAAATGACCCTGAGGTACCAGGAGGATGATGGTGGTTTATGTAAGGTCAAAAAAACCAAGAAGGCAAGCAACCACTTTTCTGGTACTCAACTGTGCCAAACTTGCCACTGATATTTGGGAGCTAACAGGCTTCTCCCGCTTCCCTTCCTACTTCCCATTTCTCTGAGCCTGTGCTTGCAGGCTGGTCCCCACCTGTTTAGTCATGCTAGCAGCAGGACACAGCTTCTCCATCTAACCAGCCTCCAATGCATGTGTGTCCTTGTTAGCCCATCCTTCTTTCGTCGACCTGGCTGTGAGTACATAAAGTTTTGAAGTGTCAGAGGCTGCTTCTTAAACCTTGCTCATGTGTGGTATTTTCACACCCAGTAATTCTCTGAGAGGCCATGGTCGAACATGCCTATATTATGTCTATAATGCTCGCATTTGTGAGGCTGAGGCAGAGAGAACTGGCATTTCCCAACCAGCTGAGCTATCAAGGTTGAAATTACATTGTAAGGAAAAAACCAATAATAATCAAAGCCAATCATCCAAGCAAACAAGGAAAACTTTTAAAAAGTGTGGTAATATAGGTCATCGGTACAGAGTTCTCCTTGCTGGTTCAAGGGCGGGGTTTAGTTCCCAGTATTGCAAACAACACAGAAAACCATGTTTGTGTGCTTCTGGAAAGGCTGGTTTTGTGTGTCAACTTGACACAAGATAGTCATTGGAGAGGAAGGGGCCTTGGCTGAAAAAATGCCTCCTTGAAATCTGGCTCCAAGGCATTTTCTCAGTTAGGATCAATTTGGGATGGCCCAGACTTTTGTGGGTGGGGCCATCCCTGGGCTTGTGGAGTAGGATTCTGTTAAGAAAAGAGGTCAGTTAGCAGCACAGGTCTAAAGAGTCTGCATCAGCTCCTGCCTGCAGGCAATTGCCCTGTTTGATTCCTGTCCTGACTTCCTTCAGTGATGAATAGCAAAGTGGAAATATAAGCCAAATTTACCCTTTCTTTCCCTAGTGACATTTGTTCATGGTGTTTTATCACAGAAAACAAACCCTAACTAAGGCAACCTGCAAAGATAAAACTGGTCTAGACTAGAGATTTTCCTCACAGGCCATGGCTACCTCCTCACTGGTCTTATGGTACTTTTCCTGGTCTCTCTGGTCTACCCCTCCACTCTTTCCCATTTTTCCTGACATCTTCCCAGACCACTTATAAACTATAGCTTCCAAATACAATTGATCTTGGTAGCTCCTGGGTCATAGTCTATGCCAGTTTTCTTACCTGACTTACTCTATTTTAGACATCTGACATCACTCTTATAGTAGTCACTGCTTTACTCATTGAATTGTGCTGTACCTATTAGGTGGTTCCAGCAGATTCAAGGCAACCACACCTGTTTTCCAAAGGTCTAGGGTAGAGTTGTAAGGGGTGTTTTATGAGGTGGCAGGAGATAATAAAATACTGTTTTTGTTAACATACTGTTTTTAATCAAAGTCCGTTAGTAGCCTGGACCGTCTTATGTGGGATAAGATTACTAGGGTGATGCTCACATTTCTTCAGATAACTGCTAAGCTTGCATTTAGTAGCCCCCCTTCTCGCACCCGCTTTGGATTTTTGAGACAGGGTTTCTCTGTGGCTTTAGAAACTCTCTAGTACTTACTCTTGTAGACCATGCTGGCCATGCACTCACCACAGAGGTCTTCCTGCCTCTGCCTCCCAAATGCTGGGATTCGAGGCCTGGGCTACTACCTCCTGGCTAGTAGCCTTAATCATGGTTCTTCTAGCTGCTAAGCTTGCAATTAGAAGCCTTACTCGTGGTTATTGTTGTACTTCTTCCATCTCCTCCTTCTTCTTGATAGTGAAGCTTCAGATGCATTTAAAAAAGTCTATTGTTTATTAATATGCATATGTCTTAACCAGGAAGGTTAGAAAGTTAGCATGGGGGGGGAATAGAGGTGAGGAATTGTTACTCATGCTAAGGATGACTGGAGGGATTTCAAATGAGATAAATATGAAGTCAGTCTTAGCCTTTGCAAAGATGCATGAGTCCGTGTTTGCTTGGTGGAGGCAGAACCAATGTAGTGTTTACATCTCATCCCATTCCATTCACCATCCCAACCAAACCGCCTTATCAGAGTCAGTCCCACTGTGTCCAGTCCATAGTTCAATGTCACAACCCTCAGCTCATTTTTAATGCTTTTCTCTCTTCATCTCTTTCTTTGTTCTTGTCTTCTTCCCTTCCACACTCGTCCCCTCCTGGGATCTCTGCCCAATGGAGTACAAATACAGAAATATTTTCTGTGAGTGCATATAAAGGCTGAGGCATTTGCTCCTGAGTGCTATCTTTGTCAAAATTTTGTGGCACACAGAATGTTGAACCCTTAGGGCCCTGTCCATTCTGAATGCTAAATTAGGCATCAGGAATGAATGAGCCCTAGATGCCATCTGGAATGTGCCATCCCATCCCCATATATTGGTGACTGGTGAGCGGCTTGTCACATTAACACTGGCTAAGAGTTCCACTCCTGGAGTCTGACTCAGAATGGCTGAAGAACAGCTTGGATCCACTGCTGTGACATGTGCCTTTTTAATCCAGTGCAGGAATCCCAGGAGCCTGATCTCAGAGCCTGTCATGCAGTCAGGATGTCCCACTTGACAGGTGATTATGAACTGATCAATATTGCGGTTAAATAAGGATCAGGATAAACAAATAGGCCGAACAGATGTTTATTCAGGGAAGAAATAACTTACAGCCTAGAGAGATGAACACCAGCAATTTCCACCGGATATTCTCCTGTCCAAGTCCCGCCAGCAAGAGAGCTTTTCCAGGCTCTTCCTATGACCTCCTTCCACAGGTCACTTCTGCCCATGGCTCCATCCCCAATGGGCGTGGTCAGTGCCACAAAAGGACTATCTCACTACAGATCAAAATACTGTATCCTGGTCTGTGCTTTAGAAAGTTAGATGTTCCTGTCATCTTTTCCCCAACAATTAGGTGGGTGCAACCCAAGGCATCTTTTATGGGTTCGAGACCAATACCCTTACCATGTGTTTGTATGACAGTGAGCATAGTAGGCAGACCGCCAAGGCCCTGCTTTGATTTCCTGGGTTCTATATGATGGTTCAGACCCTGGCTGGGATTAGATTCTCCCCATCCTACATGTTAGATTTTCATTCCTGTGATAAAATAACTGACATGAATATTATGAAGAAGACATTATTTAGTTCATAGCTTCTGCCATCACTGCAAGAAGTGCACAGTGTGACAGGAAACCTGACAGACAATAAGTAGAGAGAACACAATTACATGGTTGTCCGATGAGGCAGTATGGCTCGATCAATACCTCTTACCACGGAAAAGCTCACAGCTGCACAGCAACTAAACTCATACTTAACTTCCCTGTTAATAAATTCAAAGGGGAGAACCTGGTATCCCACCAAAGGCATCCTAAGAAATATCCTAACACATGCACTCTTCATTATTAATTTCAAAATCGTTATAATGTTGGAAAATCTGCTGTCATGCTATTCTGTCTCTCTAATACACACAAAACATTCACCACGTTCATGTGGAGAGACCCCCCCCCATATAACACATGCCATGGCCCCAACCCATTCCCAATGTGGGGCCAAGGATCAGTGTGATTTTACTTCAAAGAAATGAAGTCAGCCAGATGATGGCTCTCTGCTAGATTAGTTAAACAAATAGATGTTAACATGAATTCTTTCAACTGGAAGTATCCTGCTTTCGAATATTTATTCTTTTCTGTTTTCCAGAGATGAAGACATACATTATACTTTGCGCCTCCCTCCTGTTGTTCCCTCTCTCAGAACAAGTATTTGATCAGCTCATTGATGACAGTGAATTGATAAAAGCATTATATGGAGCCCCATGTGATTGCAGGGGAGGAAAGTACCTTACCACTGGTTCCTTCACTGGATATGTTGATTGAGGAGATAAAACTGCTTATCTATCCATTCAGTCTGCCCTTAACAGGGGAGTCACTCAAGACTGGATATGTGTTAACAAACCTAAGTCCCTTCCCATCATTACTGGAGAGCCAGGCCTTTGTCCAATGGAGTGCAACTTTGTAGATAAAATAAATGCCAGTTATTATGGCACCTCTCAATAGTGCATTTATAAAAATCGATCATACTTTACAGCATTCCCCTTTTAAAACTATGAAGGGTAATTTGGAGGAGAGTAGGGAACTATCCCTCAGGATCTCTACTCCAACAAATATGCTCAGGCTTCACACTTTGCTCCACCTGTAAAACCAGCCTGTTGTGATAAGATAGCACCCATCCATGTTTCTGATGGTGGGCTGAGAGATCAGGGCAGAGAAATCATAGTCCAGAAAAAATGCAAACCATGATTGACTCTCTGATTCCTCATATGGATTATCATACATTATTACTTCCCAAACCCAGCGGTACAAACAGCAACTCACAAACGTCAGATATTCAGTCTGCTACCCGTTATGCTTTAAACATTACCAACCCCAGCCTAGCAAAAACCTGCCAGCTATGCTTGACCTTGGGAACCTCCTGGTCCATAGCATTACCTGTGCTTAATGATTCCTTGTTGCCTAATTATGAATTCATGGGGAAGGATAACTTCACACTTAGAGTCTCTTTTAAAGTCCAGCCCACAGGATTTAATAATTCCTCATGGTTTTACAAACATTTTAAGAATGAATGACAGCTTTGATAGAGATGTAGGACAAGCCTCCTTTACCTCTTGCTTTTCAGTGATTAATGTCTCCACAGCTCTATGTGCTGGTTCTGGACAAGTCCTACTTTGTTCAATGACTTAGCTTATTCCTTGCTGCCAGCTAATTGGACAGGATTGGGTGTCCTGACTACCCTCCTTCCAGATATAGAAATAATACCTGGATGTGCCCATCCCAATATGCAACATACACTATTTCACTCTGAGGCACAAGAGAGGAGTCTAATTCATTCCAATATTGGTTGGACTTGGTATTTCAGGAGACCTAGCCACAGTTCTGCAGGCATGGGTGTTAGGAACTAGCAGCCAGCTGACCCCGCCCCAACAATGGGCGGGAGGCTCATGGCAGTGTCATCCCTAAGTCAGCTTTACCTGGCTTTACCTGGCAGCCAGAGGACTCAGTTATGCATGAGCAAGTCCCCTTTAAAAGCAAGTGGCCCACACACCTCTCACTCTCTGCCTCTCTGCTTCTCTGCCTCTCTCTCTCTGCTCCTTTGCTCTCTCTTTGCTCTCTCTCTGTTCCCTCTCTCTCTCCTGCTTTCGGTTGGCCACCAACTACCCCCTCTTTCTCTCCCCCTCTCTCAATAAACTCCACGTAGGCGCTGAGTCTCGTGTTTGTGTTTCTTAGGCATAAGTTGCATCAAAAGAACAACAATGGGAATAGCAATAAAATCATACTCTAGGCTGTCTCAACAGACCATCTAAGTGTCAGTCCAGGACCTCCAGGACCAAGTTGACTCTCTAGCAGTGGTGAACCTACAAAATAGAAGAGGGCTAGACTTACTCACTGCTGACAAGTGAGTTATTTGACTTTACAGCTAAATGCTGCTTTATGCTAACAAGTCCGGAATAGTTCTAGACAGAATCAAGAAACATCAAGAAGAGCCTGAGAAACTTTGCAGATGGCTGTTTCATCAACCATCTGGAATGCCTAGAATGGACTCCTGCTTTACCTCCTTCCCCTGCTAGGTCCCATCCTTAGCCTACTTAGTCTTTTATCGCTAGGACCTTTTCTGTTAACAAACTGATGTGCCTCATTAAAAATCAAATGCTATAAAAATGCAACCCATACAGGTACATTATCATCACCTTGAAATGGCTGATATGGGAGACAGCTATGAAAAACTCTAGCCAATACACAGGTAACCTGTGTGTTGACAAAATGGAGTCATCTTGTCCTTGGTGATCAGGGCTGGTTTTCCAATGATGGGCAACAGAGGAGAGACAGAGGTTTTCCTACCCCAATAGTCCCCCAAGACAGGAATGTTCATCACAAGTATTCATCTCCAATGACAGGAAAGGCTATGCCCCATTCCTGATCCAAGAATGTCTCTAACCTAATTCAGTCACAGTCCTCTCAAGAATATCCCACTTCATGGCATTTTTTAAACTATATTTAAACGGGGGACCAGTGCAGAACACCAGAGCAAAGTTAGCATCTTAACAGCCATCTTTCCTATTATTCTCTTAGATACTAATATACTGGTAATTTTCCATTATCCTATATTATTTGATGCAATCTGACCCTGAAAGTATCCCAGCTGCATGCTTATCGTATAGCAAGTTATCTTATAGCAGAACACCTGCATTCTGCTTGGAAGGACCTTCTGCCTCCCTCAAATACTCCACATTCTCCCTTTGGCCCGTTCCCTCATTTCTCCACCACTTAAACTCTGTGGTTATATTCATTAAATGAGACATGATCAGAATACTCTCTTGTTTCCATCTCTTGTGTCTCTTGTTCCCTCATTCGCCTCCCTCTGTCAGGGTCCCTGTCAACTAACCAGCAGGTCGGGGTAATTACTAGGATTCTAGCTTGAACAAAATGGATCTAGATATCATCTGCCATTATCACAGATGAGGAATCCAGGTCGGAGAGAGCTGACCTCAGGACAGAACAAGGGATCTTTGTTAGGTAGTTTGAGATACATCTTGAATGTCCAAGTTGCTGTTGGGTGTCATGGAGTGAATGAGTCTGCCTATTATGGGAAAGGACTGCGCTGGTGATGGCATGCTGGAAACTAGTATGAGTGGGAATCTGTCCCCAAAACTCTTAGCTAGATGCTAGACACTAACAGTGTGAGCCTGCCGCATGCAGAAACCAATTAGTATGTGTTTACTTAGAGCCCAGGATGGGTCAGGTCATAAGCATTGTAGATTCTTAGTGCTTGTAACTCAGGGATGCCAGTGACAGACAACAGGCTGAGTCCCACCACTAAGTAACAGCCTCCAGATGACCATATGCGCTGTAGAATTTTCCTGAAACTATAGCACCATGGAGATCTGCCTTTAGGAGCTTGGCCTGAATCATCTGTGGCTGTCTAGGAGGTGAAGAGAGCCAATAAAGAAATGTTTGTAACAAAGCAAACAGATCACAAACACCCACAGCCAACCAGTTTCTCAGGTTCTTCTCTAGTGCTCGCAAAACATGGGATGTACTAACATGGCAGGGTTCAGAAATAAAACTCAAGTGTCTGTCTTGAACTTGTGGCACAGCTCACAGATACTGCTTTCAGAGTTCCTGCAGAGGAAGGGAGAGAGTGCATCTGTCATAAAGTCTGAAACATGGAGAAAGTTAGCACCATGAGCTTGGGAATTTCAGTGTTCAGCCAAACAGAGCTAGGCTCAAGGCTGAGAATGAGCATGAGGGAGCATTTGAGACTGTGTGTAAGTCCATGTTCCTTGACGACAATTGACTAAGGCCAAGTACACTCCCCTCCTTGGAGTTCAATTTCTTACCTGGAAGAACCTTTCCAAGGTTCTCAATAGGCAGAGGTGGAGCTCTGCCTTGATGCCTTTCCTGCTGGCCAGTTGTTGGTGTGATGTTGGAGCCCCTGGCTCAGAGAAGGAAGAGCATCAGAAGGTGGCATTGTAGTATCAGCCATTAACAACCCATGTGCTCTTCACCCTATCTGTTCTCTCAAGTGAAATGAACAAATGAACATCAGTCTTGTTTAACTCCTATTACAGAAGGTAAAGTTTGCCATGCAGGTCCTTGTTTAAGGTAGCATGTTTGCCTAGAAGTTAACAGTAGAGGACCAAAACTTTTGCTGGGATTATTATCCCTTGTCTTGGTGCCCTTCACACAAAGCTCAGATTTGAGTCAAGAACACTAGGCTCAAATCTGAAACAAGCCCTTTCTGCAAGGACCCCAGGGAGGCAGCCCCACAGCACAGTGGAACTCTCACACCTTCTGGGACATGGGAGGCTTTGTGACTATAGAGTGTTATACAAAGCCTATAAATTGTGGCTATAAACACAAACTCAGAACTACTTGGAGGGAGAAAACTTCCCACAAGACAGTAATGCCTTCATTTCAGAAACTTCTGAAATGATTATGTAAGACCTCTCCTTGTCAGAAATCTTTGAGTGGCAAATTATGTCTTGTGATATTAAAAGCTATAGGAAAATACATATTAATGAATATCATGATGTTCGTCTTCTCTAGAAAGCCATGGGCAACAGACTGAGATATTAGTGTGGAGATTAGGAGAACAGCCAGAGGATGAACATCCTCCTCAGTTTAGCCAAAGCCTGCCTTTTAGAGGACAAGCCAAGACACACACACACACACACACACACACACACAGAGAGAGAGAGAGAGAGAGAGAGAGAGAGAGAGAGAGAGAGAGAAATAGAGAGAGAGAATCGTAGGGTGAGGCTCCCTTCTTTTTGCTGAACCAGTGGATCCCCTTGTGACTGAGGGGGCAGGGGCTGCCCAGTGAACCCTGGAGACTTGAGGAATTCACAGCCTGACCTAGAAGACTAGGCAATGGTGAGTGGCAAGGCCTTTAGAAAAGATGTGTGTACCTCTGTTGCTCCGGGTTAATGTCAAACAACCTCATGACTCTCCTCTGTTTGGCAGAGAAGCCTTTGGATTTTTTTCTGCTGCTGCTTTGGCTTTTGGCAAGTGAAATATTCCAAGACCTCAGCCTTGCTCTGCAGATGGCTCTCACAATTTTGCTGACTCAAGTGTGGTATGCTCTGCTTCAGGAAGGAACTTACAAAGGCCTCAGCTTGCTGGAGTCCCAGCTCCTGCTCAGAGACATGATGATATGGTTCACTGTTCTGGTCTCAGACACCAGGACCCTCATACACAATTCCTGACAGCCACCATCTTTGCCTAGCTTTCTGTCTGTCTAAGTGTTTGCTCCACACAGCTGCCAAGGTGTAACAGTAATACTCATGCTAACTGTGCAACTACCATACTGCTGCCAGGTCAAACACTGACTTCCTGTCCTGCATCTTTGAGGTAACTCTTTGGAGCATTCAAACTCATTTGTAATGCAAGACTTCTCTAACCCTGTGGGGAAGAAAGCTTGAGATATGGATTAGCCAGGTCATTAAATGAATCAGGACCACAAGATTAGACTGAAGTGAAAGGGAGCTGGGCTTTTTAGGGAAATGAGCCATTCTAGCACCAGGGGAAACTGCCTGGGATTCCAGGGAGGTCAAGGAGGGGGAATGGGGACACTGAGCACCACAGCCCTCTGTCCTTGTTCCTCAATCTGTGGACCCCATGTGGCTGCTCTTTGGGAGGTGTCCTCCACCCCCACTTTCAGTCACAAATATGAGAGCATCTTGGGCATTACTCACTCTCAACAACAGCACATGTAATATTAAGTTACACGGGTCCTAGGAAACACTAAGTGAAACTACTTCACAGTTGCATTCAGTCCTGAAACACTCAAGCATCACCTCCTCCCCAGTTGGGGCAGCAACAGTCTATTCTTCCCTGGGCAGCAGGTGCCTCACTTGGCCTTCTTCTACTGCAACCCTGGGTAGTGCTCTTTCCTGAACCTACTGGTTGGGGAATATTATTTTAAGTTGTGTCTTTTGTTTATGCTGCATTTGTTTAACTCTGTGAAGTTGTGTTATTGTGATTTTCTAAAACAGAAGATGGTCTAATAAGGAGCTGAAGGCCAATAGCCTGGCTGGAGCAAGGACAGGTGGGGCTGGCTGGCAGACAGTATACATAGAAGGAGAAAGGAGGAAGAGAGGAAGCAAGAAGAGAACAAGGCGAGGGAGTATTTCATGGCCCAGCCACTCACCGAGCCCAGGAGTAAGAGTGAAATAAGATATGCAGAGGTAAAAAAAGGAAAAAGCCCAGTGGCAAAAGGTAATTGGGCTTATTTATAGTTAAGAAAAGCTATCAACAGACCAAGCTCAGGCCAGAAATTCATTATTAAAAATAAGCCCCTGGGTGTGATTCTTGCATTGGGGGGGTGTGTCCCACAGAAAAGTAAGACTAAAACATCATATTATACCTCCCTTTTTGCGGGGTTCTTTTCCACTAACCATACAGTAAAAACAAGTCTCAGGCTAACCACCTGCTTTATGTTAACATATCAACAGTAACTGATACCTACACTTTTCTAAAGGAGGGGGTAAAAAGACAGAATACACAATTTTTGAGGTACTTCAAGACAGGGATGGCTCTCTCTCTCTGTCTCTCTCTCTCTCAGTCTCTCTTGCTTTCTCTCTCACTCTCTGTTTTGTTTGTTTAATATATGTTGTATGTCTGTGTAGCCCTGGCTGTCCTAGTACTGAGACAGCCACCTGCCTCTGCCTTCTAAGTTCTGGTATACTTAGTGCTTCTCAAGTAGTTGATTTGCAATGACACATAGATTCATATGTTCATAGGTATTTGTACAATTTATTTTAGTCTCATTAACCTTTCTAAGCCATTAGGAATATAGTTATTTTTTTCATGAACATAATAATATTGGCTTTGAATCCTGCCAAAGGGACACAGCAGGGGTATAAGTCATCACATCACAAGCTTAATCTTCACAGTGTTCTCTCTCTCCTCTAATACTGCTCCAGTGCTTGCTTCCCCTTCCTGACACATCTCATTTTTGCTCAAGTACCAAGTCCTTTGTTATGTGTCACTGGGCCTAGGAAGCTTCTCATATGACAAAGGGTGAACAGCCAGGCAGTGGAGGGGAGCAGTAGTTATCCATGCAGGCAATGGCCAAGAGAATTTAAAGGCCTAGGATGCACCTCTTCTATTTTTCCTGAGCGGCACTTGTCCCCTGAGGATAACACACACACACTCATCCTGACCTCTCTTCAAGTCTAGAGAGTGAGTTGGGAAGATTCACTCAGGGCCTTGATTGCTTTTGTGTACTGTGAGTCAATTCCCTGGATGTTGTCCTGGGACTCCGTTGTGACAGGTATCCCTGATTCAGCTTCCAGTTTCGACCATCTATAATGTCATCTGATCCAATTTTGTGTCTCTCATCTAGGCCTCCTGAGGGCTCCTATGCAGTCTCCTTTCAGGCCTCACTTACTCCTTCCCTTTCTTCCTTGTGTTCAGCACCTTTCAGCCACCAGGACTCTTTGTTATTTAAATTTCTGCTGGAAAAAGCCCTTATGCTCAAGAAACAAAATAGGCACTTTGCACACACAGACTTGCTCCAGGGACATCCATGGGCCAAGATCACACTTCCACTTTGAAGCCTTGGGTGACATCATCCAGCCATGTGGGCCTCCAGGGGACATGTGCCTTAGGGTTAGCTCCACAGCCAAGGGAGGGGCGGCCAAAGTGGCTGCTTCTGTGGCTACTGGAGTATGTTTCTCCTGGTCTCTCAGTTGTTGTCTCCCCGTGGCTGCCTTAGTCTGTTTGCCCTTCAGGATCAATGGATATTGGAGGCAAGCTGACATGGAGAGGGCTCTGGTATAAGAGGGACTAGGGAGTCTGAAATGCACCTGAAATAGCTGAGGTAATGGCTGTAGGGAGGCTTAAGGGAGGTCTTTGTTTGTTTGTTTGTTTGTAGTTTTTCATGACTGGGTTTCTGTGTTTGACAGCTCTGCTCAACCTGAAACTCACTCTGTAGTCCAGGTGGCTTTTAACACTAAGACCTGCCTGCCTCAGCCTCCTGCATGCTGGTATTAAAGGCATCTTCCATAACCCTCTGTTATTTATTTTTATTTATTTATTTTTAAGCAAGGGACTCATATGGCCCTGGCAGTTGTAGAATTCATTCACAATATTGTCGTGACCACCTCGACCAGCAAGGAAGACACAATGCTCCCACTGTTCTTTAAGCAGTTTATTCAGGAACCTTGAAAAATCTTCTGACCCCAGGGAAAGCCCGCCCACAGCTTAAAAGCTCTCTACACATTATTAGTAGTCACATTGTGTAAAGGTAACAGGATTATACTTCTGTTTCAACTACGAAGTACTTTTATCACCTCATGTAAGGATTTCTTCCATGTTCTGTATGAGTAAAACCAGAGAGTGGCTTTAGTTCGCTTTGGTCTTGGAACTCTTGTTTTTTTTTTTTTTTTTTGTTTTTTTTTAATTAGTTTTCCCCCTCTGAAGTCAAAATTACCCTGTTTAGCCCAGACACTTACTATGTAGCCTAGGCTGAGCTCAGAAGTGTAATATTCCTGTCTCAGCTTCTGGCATGTTAGAATTTACAGGCCTCTCTCACTGCATCCATCCCAGAAAGCATCTTTGAGACTGGCAGAGTTACTTTCTTTCGGTGTGTATTGCTAGAGCTGGTGGAGAGATAACTGGTGATTAAGAATGTTTCTTTGACTTCCTTAAAACCAGATATAAGTTCCCAGCAACCAAGGTAGACACTTAACAAGGACCTGTAACTACAGATCAAGGAGATAAAACACCTTCCTCCTACTCAGACCTCCTTCCATGGGTCACCTCTGCCCCTGGGTCCACCCTAAATGGGCGTGGTCAGTGCCACAGAAGGACACAAAGTGAATATCCCACTTTAATTCCCTTTTAGTCTAAGGCCTGGAGGAAAAATGTCGATTAACAGAAATGAGTTAATGCTTAAGACAGAGCTACCCCACAAGAAACTACTACTTGGACAACAGCAGTATATCTAATACAGAGTCTCTGTGTGTTATTTGGGGTCGGCGTGGCAACTGGATAAGACCGGCCAGGCTGGCGGAAAAAACCTACTCCTTACACCACTCCTTAAAACAAAATGTGTGACTATAACTATTTGGGCAGGAAGAATACTTGATTTATAAAAGGTAGTTAATGAAGACTTTTCTGAGAAGGTGGAAATTGAGATTAGTAGGGCTCTGCCTGGTATCTTGAGCAAGCCTGAAGCTGTTGGCCACAACTTCTTGCTCCAGAGTTACTATTGGTACTCTTCCTGCCCCCATCCACAACCCAGACTTGTCATTGGTACTCTTCCTGTTATGCTAACACACACCTGGTGGGGGAGGAGCTAAACCTAATAAGTCTGTTATTTTCCACTGTGCTGTGAGTCAGTATATAAGCCCACTCCATCCACTCAATAAAGACCATTAGGCATTCCAACATTGCCATTGAACAAATAAATAAATAAATAAATCTTTAAGGACCACTAGAAAAATCATGTGAGTATACTCATAATACTCATTTAATGAAGCTTCCATCCTAAAAAGAATCACTGACTAATTATTTTCCATAGCATATAAATGTAGATTATGACATAACGAGGCATACTCCATCCCACAGAATACAAGAATAACTCTATACCAGCTGTCAATCCATTCTCATAAGAAACATTTCATGTGAGTTTAACTAAAATGTATGGGTTTTTTGAAAAAAATAATCAACAATAAAATCCATAAAAACAAGGCATAATGATATATTTTGAACTTCTAATCTTTTGAGTTGGGAATCACATAAACTGTATTTTATGCCCACTGCACAAACTACTTACAGAGATTGATGATAACATAGTACTGAAAAGGGCACTGCAAAATCAGGAAGATAAAACATTCCCATGTGTAATATTGACTCCTTCAACTTTCTCCAAATGCACAGACCAAGTCATGAAGATGAACCTATAATTCATAGGACTGTAATTCCTGATAGTAATGCATACACCTACAAACAACTGATTTTTATCAAAATATCTAAAATGGTACAATGAAAAAAAGAAAGCATCTTCAACAAGGTGCTGGCATAATAGGATGGTGACCCGTAGAAGACCTCAAAATAAATCAGGCCACACTGAACCTCTTAGAAGAGAATGCAGGAGGTACCCTTGAATGAATTGGTACAGTGGCAGCTTCCTGAACTGAACAAAATAGCAAGGATACTAAGATCAACAATTAATAAATGGGACATCGTCAAATTGAGAAGATTCTGTAAGGCAAAGGACACAGTGGACAAGACCACAGACTGGCAAAAAGATCTTCACCAAACCCATATCAGAGAGAGTGCTGGTCTCCAGAGTATACAAAGAACTCAAGAATCTACTCACCAAAACACCAAATAACCCTATTAAAAATGGGGTACAGAACTGAATAGAGAATTCTCAATGGAGGAATCAAAAATGGCTGAAAGACACTTAAAGTGCTCAACATCCTTAGCCATCAGGGAACTGCAAATCAAAACAACTCTGAGATACCATCTTAATCCTGCCAGAATGTCTAAAATTAGGAACAATAATGACTATTTATGCTGGAGAGGATGTGGAGAAAGTCAAACATTCTTTCACTGACTGTGGGAGTGCCAACTTGTACAGCCAATTTGGACATCAGTATGGCGGTTCCTAAGGAAAATGGGAATGAGTCTACCACAGGAACTGGCAATCCCCTCTTAGGCATATACCAAATTGATCCACATTCATACAATATGGTCATCTGTACAACTATGTTCATAGCAGCATTATTAGTAACAGCAATAACCTGGGAGCAACCTAGGATGTCCCTCAACTGAAGAATGGATAAGGAAGATGTGGTACATTTACACAATGGAATACTACTCAGTGGGGGGGGGGGGGAAATGGAATCTTGAAATTTGCAGGCAAATGGATGGAACTTGAAGTAACCATTCTGAGTGAGGTAACCCACTCACAAAAAGAGGAATATGGAATGTACTCACTCATATATGGATTTTATACATAAAGCCAAGGACCACCAGTCTATAATCCACACTGCTAGAGAAACTCAGGATACATGAGGAACCAAAGAGAATAATGCAAGGTCCCTCATAGAAGGGGAAAGGAACAATATCTCCTGAGCATATAGGAAGTGGGGGTGGGCAGTGAGTGGAGTGCAAGCAAGTACAAAGAGAATGGGAGGAGAGGAGAGCATGTGGGACTAGGAAGATCAACTCAGGAGGATAAGAGAGCAAAAATAAAGGATAACATAAAAAGAAAACTGACTATAAGTGTTCAGAGAACTACAAGGATGACCCCAACTAATGATCTGAGCAACAGAGGAAAGGCAACCATAAATGCTCTTCGATGATAATGAGATTGATGAGGAACTTATTTGCCATCATAGAGCCCCTCATCTAGTAGCAGAAGCAGACACAAACAGCTAAACACTGAATAAAACTGGAATCTAAATGCAGAGAGAGAGGAGTGATAAGAAAATGGGGGCAAGACCAGGCTACAGAAACCCATAGAGACAGCTGACGTGAACAAGGAGGAGCTAATGGATGTCCAGACTTATACCTGGGAAACCAGCATTGCACCAACTCAGACCCCCTGAACATGGGTCTCAGTTAGAAGGTGTGGACTGTCTAAGCGACTCCTGACAGTGGAACCAGGATGTATCCCTGGTTCAGTAAAAGACTTTGGGAGCACATTGGCCCTGGAGGGATACTCCCTTACCCTAGAAGCAGAAGGGGAGGGCCTAGTCCCTACTCCAAATGACTTGACAGATTTTTTTGATCCCTCCTGGAAGGCATCACCTTCTCTATGGGTGGGGACGTGGAATGGGACTGGAGGGGGGATAAAGAGGGTGTGATGGAAGGAAGGAGAGAGACTTGGGGTTGAAGTGTAAAATAAGAGAAAATAATAAATATAGGAAAAAATTTACTTTTTAAAAATGTGGGGCTTTCTTATGGAGAGGTTCGTCCTCTGCTCTCTGATCTACTCATTTCCAGGAATTCCACACATGAGGTAAACTCAAGCACACAGTTTGTAGAAGTGAAGCCTGAGTTCACACTTTCACATGTAAAATGAAAGGGGGCTGGGGGTAAAGTCTAATGTGAGTGAAATGTGGATTTCATTTCCTAATCATGTGTAAGATTGACTCATTCTGTGTGATACATCCAGTCTAAGACAGTGAGTTAACAGTGGAAGTCACTCCAGTGTGGCATCTGAAAAGGTCTCTGCAATGTCTTTGTACTGCAGTGTAAGACTAAAGTCATACTAAAATGAAAATGCCTTCGTCAAACAAGTAATGACGTCATAGAGTTTCTTTTCTCTACACTAACACCCAAGGAATGGGCTCATAGAGGAGGCTCTAGTTTTTTCTGAATGAAGGTCATGTCCTGCTACACAGAGAGCTGGTAATAGAGTATGCATGTAGATACTTTGAGCAGCTAGCATCTGTTGCCTTTAATCCCAGCACACAGGAGCAGAGGCAGGCAGATTCTGAGTTTGAGGGCACCTGCTCTACAAAGCTTCAAGTCAGGCAATAAATCAAACCACCTCCAAAGGACTCTGAAACCATCCCTTACAGCCATTCCCTCCATAATCCCCACTCTCCCCAGCATCCTCTCCCTGACAGCTTGCCTCCTATATTCATTTATCCTGACAGCAGCCCCACTGTTGCAGCCAGGGGGAGACAACTACTGAAGAGATCACAACAAACAGACCCCACTTTGCCATGGAGCTAAACCCACTGCACATGTCTAGCCAGAGGCCAAAGCGGCCCTATGACATCACGCAAGGAAATAAATCCAGTCTGGTCCAGGTCTATTGATGACCCTGGAGCAAGTGTGTGTGGGCTGTGCTTGCTTTGTTTCTTGGCACAGAGGATTTTCCAAAGGAAATTTCAACAAGAAAGATCCCTGGTGGCTTAAAGCTGCAGAAGACAGCAAAGAAAGAAAAGGAGTGAGTGAGCTAGAATCAAGTAGACTTCTTGGGAGAGCTCCAGAAGCCAGGCGACAATGAAGGGTGAGCTGGAGGACAGACAAGAATTTGAGAAAGGCACGAGTATAGAGAGCCAGGAACTGGAAGCTGAATCAGGATACCTGTCACAACAGAGTCCCAAGACCACTTTCCAGGGAATTGGCTCAGAGTACATAAAAGCAATCGAGACCCAGAGTATGAAGCCACCCGACTTAATCTCTAGACTAGAATAGATATCAGGATGAGTGTGTATTATCCCCAGGGGGAACTAGTGTCGCTCAGGAGAACTAGAAGAGTTGAGGGCAAGTCCTTTAGCTTGTGCTGGCCCCTGCCTACGTGAATAAGTGCTGCCAAGGACCCTACTCCCCTCCACTGCCTGGCTTTTCACCCTTCCTCTCATAAAAACCTCCTTAGGTGCATGCAGTATCACAAACCTAAGGCGTTGGTATGTGAGCAGAAAGGAGAAGCAAGGTGAGCACTGGAGCGGTTTTAGTGCAGACAAAAACACTTTAAAAATAAGCTGTGTCATATTATCAGAGATCAAGTACTTAGGCATGCCTCAAAGTCAATATTATTATGTATATAAAGGAAATACTTGATCTTGTGTCCTATGCCTTTGAACCCAGCACCCTATACAACATAAAATAATGAATGAAAAGGTGTTGGGTGATCACAGGGCATTGGTGGGTCTTACCTTTAATCCCAGCACTTGGGAGGCAGCGGCAGGCTAACCTTAGTTCCAGGCCATCCAGGTCTACAGAGTTAGTGCCAGGACATCTATGGCTATGCATTGAAACCCTGTCTTAAAAAACCCTGTGTGTGTGTGTGTTTGTGTGTGTGTGTTTGTGTGTGTGTGTGTGTGTGTGTGTTGTGCTATGTGTAAGGACATATGGATTTGTGAGCATGGGTGTGGGTGTAAAATAAGTCCTGGATGAATCAAGCTGAGTTCTTTTTGACCCAGTTGATTGATGAATATGTTGGAGTCCAAAGTCTTAGGGAGGAATTTTTCACTGTTAAAATTAGCCTTTAGCTTTTCTGTCAGGGGTTGAAGATTTAGCTTAGTGGTGAGAATGGTTGTGTGGCATGCCCAAGTCCCAGGGACTGATCTCTAAAGCTGAAAAGAAAATCCTTTAAATGAAAAGAAGTAAGAAGATGAGGGCTGTTGTTCTCTAAGAGCCCTTATGTTGGAACAAAACCATCATTAGACTGGATTGAAAGTTGTGACAACCTCTGCTTCTGACACCTGCAGGACATCAGATGAGTTTTCCAGTTGCTTGCTGGTTCTTTTTGTTCATTTATACTTTTTTGTTATTTCATTCCTCCCTATTTGTTTATTTATCTATCTATTTATTCATTATTTGGAGACAGTGTCTCATTTTGTATTCCATGGACTGTCTCAAGCTGGGAGATAATCCTGCCTCTGCCTACTGAGTGCAGAGTTTAAAGGTGTATAGGACCATGGTAAATCATTAATTTATTATTTATTTAGTGTATTTATTTACTTTCATTTCTTGCAACAAGATTCCCTTTGTAGTCCACTGTGTTCTAGAATCACTCTATAGACCTTGCTGGGCTAAAACTCATAGAGTTTAGACTGCCGGTGAGTGGAATTAAAGTTGTGTAACACTACTGCCTGACTATTTTTTTTTATTTATACTTGTTGAATGTTCTCAAAGTTCATGGAGTTCAAGAGGCCTTCGAGCAGGAAATAATGCCGTATAAACTGAAACAGAGTTCTTGGAACAAAGTGAAGATGGCTCATCGGAAGATCTTCCCAACTTACTAAGTGAAGATTCATAGAGAAGAAAGCCTGGGATGTGACCATCAGAATCTTCCAGAATATCAATAGGAAGGATCTCAGTGAGAGGGCAGCAGGAGAGATTGCTGGTGAGTAGGGTCAAGCTTTTTTACCGTGAAGTTTGTTTCCATAGTTTTGATACCTCTTGTTCATTCCCAACTTCCATAGGACAGGCAGGTGTGGGAATATTATTCTACTTGAGGAAGGAGGCAGACTGGGATAGATATGTTAGCTCTGCTGTGTGAAGTCAAATGCATGAAGGTTTCATGCCCTAACCTATCTAGATTGTTAAACTTCTACCTAGGACATCAGTCAATTTATCCTTGTATCAAAAATGAAGACTTAACTCTAGAGTGAAGTTGTAACTCTGGATTTAGGTTGGCAGCATCAGAAAACACATGGGGGTGCAGGAAGTTGGCACTGTCTGTGAAACCTGAAAATCTGACTTCAGAAACCACATAAAATCCAGGCATCAGAGCAAGTTGGCCCTTCAGCATGGCAAGGTGTAAGGTAGCTGAAGAGAAACCTGTCTCAAAAAATGACATGGAGGAGGGGCTGGAGGGATAGCTCAATGTTTTTAAGGACACCTGCTACTCAATCAGAAGACCTTTGTCAGTTTCCCCAGAACCTACTTAGTGGTTCACAAGCAGCACAAAACCCAAGTGTCATGGAATCTAGTGCCCTCTTCTGTCTCCTAAGGGCACTGCACTATGTGGTACACATACATATGCAGACAAAAGCACCCCATATGCATCTTTCTTTTCTTTCCTTTCTTTCTTTTTCTTTCCTTCCCTTCCTTCCTTCTATCTTCCTTTCTTTCTTCTTTCTTTCTTTTTCTTTCTTTCTTTCTTTCTTTTTCTTTCTTTCTTTGTTATAAGCACAGGGCACCTAAAAAGACACCTAGCATTGGCCTCTGTCTCAACATGCATGGGTACTGTGCCCCTTCCCCAACTCCTACACCTACATACCTTTCATGTATGTATTTGAATCAACTGTTTTCTGGTGTGAAACAAGATTTCTCCTTTTTTGTCATGGCTGGGTCTGTTTTGTTCTTTAACAAGCACAAGTGAAAATGGTAAAGCCATCTTTCATTAACAGCATGGTCTTAAGAGTCACATGAATATTTATCCTGGTATAAGATGTCATGGATGCAATTCATGATAATGGTAGGTCTGGTGCTATGAAAGGTTTCTCCTGCCTCAGATTTTTGTTTGTTGTTTTAAAAAAATGTATCTGTGCTGTTCTTTCTACTCTGACTTTTCTACAACTACAGATATATATCTTTGATTTAAGTTTAAAGTATATGAGAACAAGAACAATTAGATTCTGCCTTAGATGAATGTGAGAGTACTTGCATGCATTTCTGTGTACTATGTGTGTTTATTTCCCTTGGAGCAGGCAGAGGGTGTTTAGATATTCTGGTACTGGACAGTGGTATGGATGATTCCTGAACTGAACCCAGGTCTTCTGGGTGCTTGTAACCACTGAGCCATATCTTAATCCCCATGTCTCATGTATATCTTTATATCCTTTTTGTTGTTTATGCTTTAGGTTCAATTTTGTTTTCAACTGTCCTTATTCCCTGTTCAGCTACTTTTATTTTGTGGTTTTGGATCCTGCCTAGACTCTCTTTGTAGACCAGATTAGCGTGAAATTCACAGAGATCTATCTGCCTCTGCCTACCTATTTCTGGGACTAAAAGGGCATACCTCCTGGCTTCCGTTCAGATACTTCTAATCAATAACAAATCCACCTATTAACTTCTTTTGAGTTTTTATGTTATTATTTGTGTGTGTACACACATTTGCATATCATGGTGCACAAGTGGAGCTGAGAAGACAACTTTTGATAGTTACTCCTGCTTCTGTCATTTGAGTTTTGGGGACCAAACTCAGATCATCAGACTCCTTGTCAAGTGTATTCACCACCTAAGGCATCTCACCAGTCCCTATCTGTTGGTTCTTAAATTTAGTTAAGACATTTTACATGTGCAGTTTGACTTGGTATTCCTCTGTCTCCAATGACTACCCAACCTGCCTTTTATTTATATGGAACACCTTTTAAAAATTGTTAAACTTATCATACAAAATGAGTTTTTGTATACCAAATTGTGTGTGTGTGTGTGTGTGTGTGTGTGTGTGTGTGTGTGTGTGTGATTTGCTTTTCTACCGTATTCACCCACAGTGACTCTCCTGTGTTTCTTTCCATCTAGTTCCCTCTTGTTCCCCTAAACAGACTCCCTTTTTCTTTCATGCCCATATGTGGGAAGTTGTATATACAGACCATTTTTACAGTATTTTAAAATTACAAGTATGTGTGTGTGTGCTGGTATGTGGATTACATATATTAGTGCATTTCCTGCAGAGGCCAGAGGAAAGAACTATTAGAAGCTATGTCCCAATTTGGTTTAACAGATATATATAGGGAGCCTAACTACTTGTATTCCAGTGCCTCTACTCTGAAAAAAAGCTTTTGGAGGGCAAGTTCAGTTGTAATGAACATTTGCTTCCTGCAAGATCTATGAGGCTACAGAAACCCTGGTCATATTTTGAGAGGGTTGCAATTACATAGAAACATACACAGTCTTTCTCAAGGTCATAGTACCACAGACAGTCCCAAATAAGATATTTTGTAGGGGATTGGTGGGAGACCCTTGAGATTCTAGAGTTCTGGAATTCACATGGCCATTCATGTGAACACACAAACTAAAAATGTTGCATACTACACTCCAATTGTGGAGTGAAGATGGTGCAGGCTAAGCTCAACAAAGTCCCCCTGGTAGAGTTTTCTCAATGTAGCTGGGGCCACTCACTCTTTCCTGGTTGTTTCTACAGTCCAATAGGGCCAGAAAAGCTTACTCATGCACCGACTTTATGTTGTGCAGATGTGTGTAGATTGCTGAGTGCACAGGCCCAAGGTTACTAAGACTGACTCAACTCCATATGGAAATGTGTGATTGCTGAATGCACAGCTAGGAAAGGCTGACTTTCACCTCTGCCTAATTAAGATGATAATTGCAATTTGGCTTTGAGGGTTCCTCACTCAAGAAGAGATTTTGACTCATGCCAGATAAGACAAGATCCAACCAATACTTTAGAAACTTGTGAAAAATCCAGCCTAGGGTATGCACATTTGGATTTTCAGCATTTCTTTGGTGAGGTGCCAGGATCTAAAGTGAGGTCTATTCAGGCTGTAAGCCATATGATGATACAAATAAACAAAAAAGCAAATAAACTAATGAGATGCCATATATGAGAACTTTTCCACGCAATATTATTGGAGTTCCCTTTGAAACCCTTCATATATGACCCGTGTGTCTACACACGCCTATGATCTGTGTGTGCATTTTTCAGAATGTGCATATTCATGTGTGGGCAAAGATAAACAGGTGCTTCAGCACATCTGCAAATGTGAGCAGACTGCCTGGAGTGCTGGCCTTCCCTGGCCCTTTAGTCCAATAGAATTTCCCTGTGCTCCGTGTCTTCTCCCGTCTCCCTGTCCCATGTCACCTGAAGAGAACTTTGAATGTAGCCATGGCCAACCACACCCAGGTGTTGGGTGCTTTCTGGAGATCCCGTCCCCAGGTTCTGACACTGTCACTGCTAGTACTTCAGTCAGTGTCATTATCTCCCCCTGATCTACTCGCGAGAATTTCCACAAAGGTCTAACTAATGCCGAAAACATAATCTCACACAACCAAATGTCTCTCTCCTTCACATCTCTCCGTTATGTCATTATATTAACTGAGAGTTTGACTTTTAGAAAGTAACACTGCACAGCACATTCCTTACTATGGGATATGATTAATTATTTCCCCAATGTGCTTCCTCTAATCTCTACAGAGCTCTGAAAAGATGAGTATCCGTATGTAACGAGTTTTGAAGAAACTGATGTGGCTTAAACTAAGTTAGGCCTCTTTTACAGGAAGTCAAGGTGGCAGGAAGGAAAGAGAACACCAGTCACACAAGGTTCTGTTACTACAGCAAAGTGGATCCAGGCAAGACAAAAGAAAGGGGGCATGGAAAAGGGGATGAAGCTTTCTCTGTGCTTCTCAGTGCTCCAGACTTCAGATACCTGTTCAACAGACCACCTTACTTGACTTGTGACTTGTAGTCACAAATGTGTGTAGCTGACCCAGATGCAATAGGGGTCCATTTAAAAAATAAGTCTTTAAACCTGTGGTGACTTACCTGGGCTTTCCCACCATCTTAACCTTTCCATCATGTTTGTCTGATGATATGTTCATTTTGATCTCTTTGAAGGGCTTCTTGTGGACCACACCCACTGCTGTTTTAATAACAAAGCTTTCTTCTGAAGATACTTCAGCACTTTAAGTGCCAATGAGAGATTGGGGACCACCCACACTTGTGTCTTTATCAACTCCATCCACCGTCCTATCCAGAAGAGCACTCCATTTGACAAAGTCTGACGAGTTTTGATGGTATTCCTTACATCTTCATAGAGGCCTTGTTTTCTGTCTCTCTTCTTCTCTCTCTCTCTCTCTCTCTCTCTCTCTCTGTCTGTGTGTGTCTCTCTCTCTCTCTCTCTTCCTATAGAAAGAGAAATGGGATGAGTGTAATACTACAAAACTGAGAAGAATAGACTTGCCAGCAAAGAGATGAACAACCCGGCAGTTGTGTCCAGGTCTGACATCTCATCATGGAGTCTATTCCCTTCATAACCCTGGTACTAATGAAAAACAACCATGACTCCCCATTACTCAGTTACTGCATAGCTGTTTTAAGTGACAATTCTGTCTCAATGTTCTGAGTACCCTAATGCACCTTGGGTGTTTGTATGATTGTGCACATCCATGTGTTTGTGTGTGTGTGTGTGTGTGTGTGTGTGTGTGTCTGTGTGTTGACTTGTGTAGGTACAAGCCCATGTGTTTGCAAGTATGTGTAGAGCTAGAGTGTATCTCTTCGATCAAAACCTCCATGGAACAAGATTAGTGAAGGAACAGTCACAGGAAAGGAGATGGGAAAGTGCAGATTCTCATGTTAAAAATTTGATGGCACACCACAAATGCTTCACCTTTCAAGTCCTTTCTTTTGGATGTCTGCCACGATTTTTAAGCCATTCCCTCATTTTTATGTATGTTTCCCAGGGTATGTTGTTGCTTACTCAACAATTCACCCTGAACGAAATTAAAAAATTGGAACTGCTCTTGTGGTGGAAGTGTTATGCCTTTATATTTTTTTGCATGGTTCTCTTGTCTTGAGACAGAAAACAGAAGATGGGGAACTTCAGCAGCCACCTCCTAATTTCCTGCCATATTGTAATTACATCATCTACAACATACACCTATACAGTGTGTGAGTGTGTGTGTGTGTGTGTGTGACAAATCTCTTACTAAAGGCATTAGAGTAAATAAAACACCACATGTGTTAATACAACTCAATAAATTTAATTTTAGTGCACAAACCCGGTCTAGGATCTCCTGTACTAAGGGTACTAATGGGGATGAGGGAGGACGGATGAGAGGAAGGGAGGGAGAAGGAACTGTGATTAGTATGTAAAATAAGATAGGTTTTAAATTAAATAAGATCTAATTTAAAAATGGTACCATTTATTAAAATTGCCAGGGTATATGATTATATGCCGAAGAAATTTGTTTTTTAGCAGCAATGAGACTTACCTCACTAGGGGCCTAGCACTGAAAAGTCCTGAAGAGCTCTGTCAGCAGGGAATTAGAGAAGTTAAGAAAACAAATACTTTGCTTCTCCAAAAATCAATGATACATTTGTTAATTTATGCATTGCTATGTTAATGATCACTAAGTCCTTGCAGGATTTAATACTAATATTCAGTTGATGAGGTAGCAGATATAACCTAACTATATTTTTTATGGTGTTTAATACTGAGGCCAAATATTTGAACAGACATTTCTCCCATTGTATACTTTACCTGTTTTGTTAAAAATCAAGTGCTTGTATGTGTGGGGTCAAGATCAGGATTGTTGATTAGATTCTATTGGTCTACCTATCTATGTTTGTGCCAATACCAGGCAGTTTTCAGGACTGTAGCTCTGTAGTCTGTAGTATAGCTTAAAGCTTGGGATGGTGATGCCTCCTGAAGTTCCTATATTGTACAGGTATTGTTTTGTCTCTCCTGGGTCTTTTGTTTTTCCCACATAAAGTTGAGTATTATACTTTCAAGGTCATTGAAGAATTTTGTTGAGATTTTTGATAGGACTGCATTGAATCTGTAGATTGCTTTTGGGCAAGATTGCCATTTTTAATATGTTAATCCTACCTGTCCAAGAACATGGGAAATCTTTCCATTTTCTGTTATCTTCTTTATTTTTTTTTTCTTTAAAAGACACAATGTTCTTGCTATATATGTGTTTCACTTGTTTGGTAAGCATTACCTCAAGATACTGTATGTTGTTTGTGGCCATTATAAAGTGTGATGCTTCTCTTATTTCTTCCTCAGCCCCTGTGTTGTCTGCATATCGTAGGTCTAGTGATTTTTTTTTTTTTTTTTTTTTTTTTTTTTTTTTAGTTTAACTCATATCCTGCTTGTTGGTTGAAAGTGTTTATCAGTTGTAGGACTTCCTTGGAGGTGATTTTTGGGTTGCTTATGTAAACTATCATATCATTTTATTAATTTATTTTTTACCTTACAATACTCTTCACTCTCATTCCTTCCCCCTCCTATCTACTCTGCAAAGAAGATAAGGCCTCCCCTAATACATCTGTAAGTCAGCCACCCCACATATCTGTGTCTAGGATGAGCAACTGATCTCTCCATATAGAAAGGGCTCCTCTAAGTCAATTTGTGCATTATAGTTAAGTCGGAGCCCCCCTGCTAGTGACCTCATATATGGACATATATGGACACACCACTGTCAAGCTTTTTAAGGGAGATTAAGCAGGTTCTCCACATATCAAAGGAGAGGGTGATTTCTCACTAGCTTGTGTCAGCTCCTTATATGGGTTTCTTCTTATGGTTTTGATTACTTTGTTCGTGTGTTTTCCCTCCTCCCTGACTTCAATTGTACACCAGGACCTTGGCCCAATGATTGGTGAAGTGACCAGACCCTCACCCAGCCATGAGAGGTTGCAGAAACGATCCACCAAGATATAGACCCCTGACTCAGCAACATGGCTGAGATTCTGACCAGCTTGACCTTGCTTTTGTAAGACCCCTCAGAATGAGGAGTCTCCAGTTTCGCCGTGTACCCCCAAGAACTCAATGTCCAGCATAGTAGCTGCAACATGCAAGAGACTTTAATGAACAGGAAATGTTTGGACGAAAGGGCTCCGCTCAGCATGCTTGGCTAGAAAGAAGAACCATTCCCCAGGCACAGGTGTTTTTAAAGGCAAAACCCACAAGCTTAGGGTGGGAGTGTGACCCTCCTGTCCATTGAGTTGGTGACCTTTTAGGCCGCATGCTCTTGGTGTTAGGGTCAACAGATCTTAGGGCCTCAGGGGTGTGCTAATTAATCTTTTTTCAGAATTTATATTTATTTTTCAGAATTTATTTTCAGGAATTTATATTTTTTTGGAAAAACTAACACTTTCCAAATGTCATTATTACTGTGTTTTTTTTATAGCCAACTCCATTTAAATGAAAAACATTTATACACAAAATTTGGGAATTTGGGCATCATTCTTTCCAAATTACTTCCCACTGGTAAGGGGCGCTGTCATGGGGGGATTCTAAGAATATGCAGAAATCCTGCCTGTAGTCTGCAAAGGCTGCCTTGTCCAGCTGTTTTGAATGTAGGATCACCTGGTACTCTGTTTCAGGCAGTCTGGCTTGATCAAACCACATTAGTCTGTAAGGAATCCACAGCTTTTCATTTTCTGGAAACAAAAATAGAAATCCTTTTCCCCATTAACTTGTCCTCTGAACTTAAATTTTGGAGTCAAAGCATTTTTTTTTACATTTAATTTATTATTTTACATGTCAATCACAGTTCCCACTGTGTTCCTCCTCCCTCCTTCCCTCCTTTTACCTTCTCTGTCGCTCACATGCACCCCTAACCACCCTCCACTCCCATCCCCCCACCTCCAATTCCATATGTAGGGAAATGCCATCCAGTTGTAATCATGTACATCTGACAGGTCACATGGAAGTAGGGACTAGGGCTTCTCTAGTTTCTCTATGTTAAGGCAGTTATCCCTCCATGGGGGATGTGTTTGCAAGGTCTTTTTTGTGCACCAAGGATACATCTCCTGGCTCCACTGTGAGAGGTTCCTTGGGAATGCTCCAGTCCTTCTGGCTGGAGACCCATATTCAGGGGGCCTTGAGTCAGTCCCATGCTGGCTTCCCAGCCATCAGCTTGGTGTCCCGCTAGCTCCTCCCTGAACAGGTAAGCTGTCTGTATTTGTTTCCTACAGCCTGGTCTTGTCCACTCTCCATCTGCATCTGGGTTCTAGTTTGACTTACTGTTTATGTATAGGTGTTTGCTCCTGTTTCCAACAGGTATTAGATAATGGGCTCATGGATAAGTTAGTTGTTGATCTCAATCTCCAGGAAAGGCATTTATGATAGCCTTTCCACGGAAGCTCAAATTGTTAGTTACCAGCAGTCTTGTAGTTCTCTAGACCTTTCTTTGTGTTCAATTTTATCTTCAAACCAATATTGGATCCCTCTTTTATGTTCTCTGTCTCTGTCCCTGTCTCTCTCTCCTCTCTTTCCTATCTTATATTCCCTAACCAGGCTCAATCTTCCTGGTTCTACATGATTTCCTTTCTTCCCCCTCATTTTCTCCTACTTCCCTCTCTATTCGCTGCCCCCCCCACTTCACTGAGCTCTGGGGGGACTTGTCCCTTCCCAGTTCTGTGGAGGGGACTTTATATGAATCTCCCAGAATACACCTTGTATCCTACTTCCTCTGGTGATGTGAATTATAGGCTGGTGATCCTTTGCTCTAGGTCTAAAATCTATATATGAGTGAGTACATACTGTGTTCCTCTTTTTGTGGCTGCGTACCTCATTCAGATGGTTTCTTCAAGTGCCATCCACTTGCCTTCGAATTTCAAGATAACATGATTTTTTTCTGCAGAGTAATATTCCACTGTGTAGATGTGCCACTATCTTCATTAACCATTCTTCAATTGAGGGGCATCTAGGTTGCTTCCCAGGTACTTGCTATTACAAATAGTGCTGCTTCGAATATAGTTGAACAGATGTCTTTGTTGCATGGATGTGGATCATTTGGGTATATGCCTAAGAGGGGATTGCTGGGTACTGTGTTTAACAAATTCCCATTTTCCTGAGGAACTGACATACTGATCTCCAAAATGGCTGTATGAGTTTGCACTCCCACCAACAGTGGAGGAGTGTTCCCCCTTCCTCCACATCCTCTTCAGCATGTGCTGTCATTGGTGTTTCTATTTTTAGTCATTCTGGCTGGAGTAAGATAGTACCCTCAAAGTTGTTTTGATTTGCATTTCCCCTGATAGCTAAGGATGTGGAGCACTTTCTTAAGTGTCTTTCAGCCTTTGGATTTCCCTCTATTGAGAATTCTTTCTTCAGTTCCGTACCCCATTTTTAATATAGGGTTATTTGGTGTTTTGTTGGCTACTTTCTTGAGTTCTTTGTATATTTTGAGATCAGCCCTATGTTGGATATAGGATTGGTGGAAAATCTTTTTCCCAGTCTCTGGGCTGCCGTTTGGTCTTGTCCACTGTGTCCTTTGCCTTACAGAAGCCTCTAAGTTTGAAGAGGTCCCATTTATTAATTGTTGCTCTCAGTGTCTGTGCCACTGGAGTTATGTTCAGGGAAGCAGTCTCCTATACCAATACGTTCAAGGGCACCTCCTACTTTCTCCTCTAAGAGGATCAATGTGGCTGGATTGATGTTGAGGTCTTTGATACATTTGGACTTGAGTTTTGTGCATGGCAACAGACATGGGTCTCTCTGCAGTCTTCTTCACACCCTCATCCAATTGTGCCAGCACCATTTGTTGAAGATGCTGTCTGTGCCCCATTGTATAATTTTAGCTGTTTTGTCGAATATCAGGTGTTCATAGGTGCGTGGATTAATATTGAAGAGATATGGAGAGAGAGGACAGCCTTATATTGGTCCTGATTTTAGAGTAATTGGCTTAAGTTTCTCTCCATTCAGTTTGATGTTGGCAGTTGGTTTGCTGTATATTACTCTTATTACATTTAGCATGCTCCTCTTATCCCTAATCTCTCCAAGACCTTTATCATGAAAGGGTGTTGAATTTTTTCGAAACATTTTTCAGCATCTAGGGACATAATCATATGGTTTTTCTTTTTCAGTTTGTTTATATTGTGGATCACGTTAATAGATTTTCATATGTTAAACCATCCCTGCAATCCAGGGATGTAGTTTCCTACTTGGTAATGATGGATGCATTTCTCTGATGTATTCTTGAATTCGTTTGCCACTATTTTATTGAATATTTTTGCATCAGTGTTTATTGGGGAATATTGGTCTGTAGTTTTTTCTTAGTTGGGTCTTTGTGAGGCTTGGGTACCAAAGTTGTTGTGGCCTCATAAAAAGCATTTGGCAATGAACCTCCTGTTTCTATTTTGTGGAACATTTTGAGGAGTAGTGGTTAGTATTTCTTCCTTGAGTGCCTGGTAGAATTCTGCACTGAATCCATCTGACCCAGGAATTTTTTTTGTTGGAAGGCTTTTTTCGCTGAGGGATATAGGTCTATTTAAGTTTTTTGTCTGTTATTTATTTAATTTTGGTAAGTAGTCAGAAGGTCTTTCCAGGACATCATGTACAGGTTCCTTGGAGTTGCTGGAGAGAGGAGACCCGCTTGCAGAGTAGATGTATACTGGTAAAAAGGTGGAGCCAGCAGAGCGAGTGGTAAAGAGGAAATGGGATGCAGGGAGCTGATGGGGCCAGGAAGACCAGTGATGCAGAGAATTTTTTGATCCCGGGAGCCAATGAAACTGGAAGACCAGCTAGGGTGGAGGTGTCAGGGGAGGAGATACATAGAACTTTCCAGTAACTAAGCAAAAATCCCGAACAGTCTCCCCTCCAGTGACATAGATCTCCAAATTGTCCACCCATCTCTGGGATGAGATTGATCGCAGTGGAGGATGTTAGTGTCTCCATCTACCCTCATTATTGTATTTTCTTTTCCTCCTGGCTTTTCAGCTAGGTATTTGTTATGTTGTCATCTGATGAAGAGCCAAACATAATCTGGTTGTTTCTACTTAACTTCTGAGTGAAATTATGTTTTCATTTTCCCTTTATTTTACTAATGCTTTAGTCTAAAATGTCTCCATACACATCATCATCTTTGTTGCTCCATCTTCCTCATTGCTTGGAAGATTTTATATATATATATATACATATATATATATATATATATGTGTGTGTGTGTGTGTGTGTATATGTATATGTATATATATGTATGCATATATACACTCATATGTGTATGTGTGTACAGTCTTATATGTTTGTGTCTCTCTGTGTGTATAACCTTTTTATGTGTTTATGTATATATGTGTATATATACACACATATATATATACATATATATATATTTTAGGTGTTTGTGTTTGTAATATTATGTTTCATGTATATTCTTCTGTGTATATGTGTGTCTCAACACAGCTGAAAATCTCAGCATTGCTTAAGTTTTGCTACTTCTCTTTTCTCTACTGAATTCCAATTTAAATACACTATGATACATCATCGAGTGATAAATTTTTAAATATCTATATATATATATATATATATATATATTTTTTTTTTTTTTTTTTTTAAGAGAGGGTTTTTTCTTTGTGGAACTTGGGGACCAGGCTTTTGACTATAAGTCAAGAGTTCTGCCTGTCTCTGCTTTCCATGTGCTGGAATTAAATGCATGTGCCACCGTGGCAGGGCCTTTTTCCATTTTTTTTACTTCTATCTTTTACATTCCAATGCCATTACCTCCCCATGTCTCTCACAATTTACATCTGCCCTCAGAGGGTAACATCTCCCCTAGTAATTTTACTAAAGTCATCTCACTGAGGCATGAAAATGGCACCTCCATAACACCCACACTAGCACCTTTCTCCTCTGAACAATTGATCTCTCCATAGAATCAACTCTGCTAAGTCAGTTTGTGTATTAGACTTGGATCTTTGGGACCACATCCAGTAACCTCATATGTGTCCCATCCACACCATTGCCAACTTTGTTAAGGGAGTGTAGTTGGGTCTTAAGCAGATTCCCCTTTGTCTGACCACAGTCAGTGATCACTCCACTATCTTGTATCAGCTGATTCTGTGAGTTTCCCCTTCTTCAGTCTTGTCTCCTTTGTTCATACTATTACTCTTCCTCTCATTCCTTTGTACCTCAGGAGCTTGACCCAATGAATATTGAAGTGACTAGGAGCCTCACCCAACCATGAGAGGCTGAGAAGACCCAGCAAGATGTAGGCCTCGGTTCCAGCCTTGTGCTGAGCTTTTGTCCAGCCAGACCTTTCCTGACCTTGCTGAACCTAGCTCCAGACACTAGGAAGCCAGATCCCTCCCTGAGAGCAAGGAACCAATCTGAAGTTAGCTGGCTGCGCTCTGAATGTGCTTTATAGTATGCCAAGTACAGAACATAGCAGCCCCCATGGTAGTGGCCCCTAAACATGGCAACAATTTCTCAGGGGTGTTCGCAACAATCAACAAAGGACAGATTGCCCAAGCCTCAAGTCACACATCCTGAGACTGTTGCAGACCCCCAGACACTCCTTCCTCTACCACAAAGAAATCCCCTGCCCTATCATCCCTCTGGCTGCTTCTCAATCCACCCTAATTTGTCAGATGGATAGAGGACATAAGTTAATACAGTTAACTAGTCAATTAAAAACTCTTTGCTTTTGCATCAGATCAGTTCTCTTGGTGATTTTTGAGTCGAATTTGTGCACAATAATTGGGTGTGGGTTTATGCATCTGTTTCCATCTGTTTCGTAAAAAGGGTTGTAGGTTCTCTGGGCTGTGATTGTAGGCTTTTGTATAATTTGCTTTCTGTCTGGTATCCCCTCATGAGTGAGTGTATACTATATTTGCCTTTGGGGATGCAAGTGGTTTTTTCTAGTTTTTCTCACTTGCCTGCCAATTTTTGGATGCTTTTTGTTTCTTAACATTGATTAGTAGTCCACTGTGTAAATGTACCACACTTTCCTTTATCCTTTCTTCGGTTGACAGACATCCAGGTTGTTTCCTTTGTGATCTGGCAATTATGAATAATTCTTGCTATGAACATAGTTAAATAGCTTTCCTTTTTATGTGGATGTGCTCTCTTTGGTCACAGCCTTAAAGTAGTAATTTGGAGGATCTTGATGTAGGTTGATCTCTAGCTTTCTGGGAAATCTCCACACTGATTTCGATACCAGTTTTAAGAGAGATTGCATTCTTGCCAGCAATGGAGGAGTGTTGTTACCTTTCTCACCATATTCCTCCAGCATAAACTGGCCTCAGTGTTTTATGTTTCAGCCTTTCTGAGATTATTCCAGTGAAACTCTTCTGTTTACTCTCTACCGCCATTTTTAAAAATTAGATTATTTGTTGTTTGGATTCCTAGTTTCTTCAATGCTTTGTATAATTTGGAGATTAGCACTCTATCAGATGTGGGGTTCCCATTCTATAAGAAACTGTGTTATCCTGTTGAAGATGTATTTTTCTTTACAGATGCTTCTCAGTTTCAGGAGGTATCATTTATTAATTGTTGCTGTCAGTGTTTGTGCTACTGTTGTTCTGAGTCTGAAGTTGATTCTGAGCTGATGTTTCAGGACTAATTTTGAAGTTGCTGTCCCTACATTCTTCATGCACCACAGTGAATTAAATTTCCCCTGTTTACATATTGTCTTCTTTGTTAAAATTCTATTTCTTGTTTGTACTTTTTAATTGAACTGTACCTTGTAGGAAACTATACAGGGCAAGTTGTAGTTGCTGCCCTAGTATAACACTGACTGAGAAGAAACAGTTCCAGTGAGATATATATATATATATATATATATATATATATATATATATATATGTCCCACCCATTCCTCCAGTGCACCCTAAAGGTTCTCCCACATAACACCAACTCTAAATGGTTAATATATTGTGATGCCTTCATCTGTAGAGGGTCCCCCTCCTTTGTCTCTTCCCAATCCTGTCCATGGTTATGCCTCAGTTCCACTCCATCCTTACCTTTTGAGACAAGATCTTTCCCTGAAGCTAGTTCTTGCAGATATACCCTCCATGAGATTCAGAAGACCCTAAAGATCCTTTTGTTTTTACCTTCTTGGCTCTGGAATAAAGCTCTGTTCCACTCTGCTGGCTTGTTCCTAGATTTATGTATGGACAGAATTCAGATCATTTTGTTCACTCTAAATTTTAACAACGATTTTAAAGTTATTTTTTAAAGTAAATAAATACATTTATTTAGTGTAGAGACAGAATCTCTCTTTGTAGCACAGATTCTCCTGGAAGTACATCTTCAGACCAGGCTAGCCTGGACCTCACAGAGAATACCTGCTACTGCCTCACTAAATATTGTGAATAAAGTTGTTTGCCACCACAAATCTGGCTACCAAAACAATTTTATTGACTTAGTCATCTTCCCTGGAATGTTTCTCTATTTAAAACACATTAATGAAATAACAATATTTACCAGTGTCATGTCCTGTAATCGTTAACTTGCTGAGTACTAAACAGCATTCTATTGATTTCCATCCTCTGTGTATTGCATTAGCAAACTATTTGGCGAGTATTAGCCTTTTGGTGGCACTTGGAAATAGCACCTCACATGAGACAGCTCTAAAATTTTGCACATTCTATTAGCATAGATATATTGACTACTTATGGAAGCACACACCAGGGAGTAAAATTGGTGAATCAGAGTATGCATGTGTTATTAATTGGATGGGGATTTTCTCCAAATAAGTCATGAATTGATTATATTAACACAAACAAAAATATAGGAAATATCCACTCATTATTTTGCCAAATGTCAGCATTTTTATATTAAAAGTTTGTGGCATCAACTTACACACTATTAAATAAACCTTCGTTAGGAACTCAGTGTCTAAATGAAAGTTCTCAGTGACTAATGGTATTTAATGAACTCATTACATACATATGTACGTATATATTACATATATACATATATACATATACATGAGATTTGTTAGGCCTCAGAAAGTCATGCACATATTTAGAAATTAAATATTTAAACTTCTGTCTTTCTGTATTTCATACTAAATATATCTTAATTATATGGTTTCATGGGGTCTGTTGTAAGTTCTTGTAAATCCAACCTTATCTGCTTGTGTTCAGATGATGAAATTGGAATCATTTATCCTCGCAAAATATTCCCAGCCTCCCTCTTGTATTTTCTGCAGGTCTTGTCTGTAGCTCATCATCAGTCCCAAAGTACCAACATCTGGGAGTCAGTCACTGTCCATGGTGCTGTTAATAATGTGAAAAGAAGACAGCTGTGCTTACCAATCTAAACATCATTGCATTTGTGTGTATTGAAAATGCACCCACTGAAATTCTGATGTAACACTCAAACCTCATTCAACAGGTATGAATGAAACAAGACATTTGAGCAGTATTTATGTGAATGCACTTGCTCGTTCTCCTTCATGAGGAAATATTTGTATGTTAGAGAATGTGAGGTGCAGTAGGGTGGAGAGAGGATGGTGGGACTCAGGAAGTAAGTGTTGGATAAATCCCTCTGTTTTTCAAAATGTGGATCCAGGTAACAGTAACATATGATTTCAATCCCAACACTTGAGGAGGCTGAGACAGAAGGGCTATTATGTGTAACATCCCTGGGATACACACTGAGTGTAAATTTAGGCAAGCTTAAACATAGCAACGCTTTGTCTCAGAACAAGTGAGCAAGCCAACACTCCCAGGTGGAACATAACAATGAGATGGATACTCATTCTAAGGTGACCTCCCTTAGAAAATCATTGACCCAATCTCCACATTAGCTATTGACTCTGTGGGGCATTTATTCCATCCTCAGTGAAGACACTCATAGGAAGCTAACCAGGCAGGGAAGTTAAAAATACTGGCTTGGCTGGGAATGGTTGGAACATATATGATTTCCAAGAATACAAACCTCAGAGAAGACCCAGGACTATGAGAAGTCAATTTGAAGCTGGGCCAAGGTGGAATATGCCTTTAACAATTGCAAGCAGGAGAAATATGCAGGCAGAAGTCTGTGAGATTTAGGGTAACTTAGTCTACAGAGAAAATTTCAGGACATCAGAGAAACTGATTCAAAGAGCATGAAGAATGAATGCATGAATGAGAGAAGTCTACCCAGAATTAATAATTGATTGAGGTTTTATTTAGTAAGGAAAGTGGGAAACTGGAAGCAATCAGAATCCAGTGACGTTAATGTCAACATAAGGAGTATCGCTCCAAAGTTGAGGCTGGCCAACACGCCCTTGTGAAGGAGTAGGTTTGTAAACTTGGAAGATGTTCATTTACAAACCGAAATGATTCTTCTGCTTTCGTTAATGTTTGTCTTAAGGTTTACTATTACTTTGTAATGACACCATGTCCATGGCAAGTTTAATATGAAACCATACAATTGGATGAGACTGGCTTACATTTTTGGCCATTCAATCCATTAGGATTATTGTAAGAATCATGTCTGGGGTACACACAGACACGGCACTGCAGGATCTCAGCCTAATATATTTTGCAGAGCAGGGCCAATCTAACACAACAGGCAGTATCCTGAGCAAAAAAGCCTTAAACCAGCCAACCCCCACCTCCATTACACATTCTGTAACAAGGCCAACCCCACAAACAAAAGATTCCCCCAAAATAGTGCCACTTCCTTGGTGATTATAGGCAGAACTATATTCAAACTACCACACTGCTAGTTATGAACTTGAGTCTAGGATCACCTGGATGATGTGCATGCCATAGTGAGAAACCATCTTGATTACTTTAATTGATCTGGGAATACCTGCCCATTTTGTTGCCTCTCTTCCCTAAGCCAGTGCAGACTTCAGACAAGGAGAAAAAGTTCTGAGCGTGGTTTAATCTTTCTCTGTTTCCTGATTGTGGTGTAATGGACTACACCCTCAAGCTCCTGTAAGCTCTGACATTCTCGCCTACACTCCTAGTCACAAATGGTGAGAGCTGGTTTAGAACTTCAGTACTATTGCCTCAAGCCCTTTGTATTCCATTTCAGAATACTCAGACAAGGCTGAGGGGGATCTCCTTTTTCACCAGATTTTAGCAAATATCCTTGATGTCAACAACCATCCTACCACCCACTCTTATTTAATTGTCTATTTCATCACTTCCTTCTGTAGTGTTGTCTGCTGACCCACTACACTAAGTGGTCTCTGTGTCTGAAGGTCTAAGGAAATCTACCTCTGAGTTTCAGAACTATGAATGAAGTCAAATTGGAAGCTGAAGAATTAAATCATTCCCTCTTAAAAGAAGGGTCAAATCTTGTTGCTCGCTCTCTCTCTCTCTCTCTCTCTCTCTCTCTCTCTCTCTCTCGGTCTGTGTGTGTGTGTGTGTGTCTTTCATACACATTTAACCACACCGAAGTTGCTCAGATATACAGGGTGGGAGAGGTACACATTTATGTGCATAAGCAAACACAAGAGTATACAGTTCTGTGATGGTCACTTTTTAATATCAGCTTGACACATACAAGAGGTTACCTGTGAGCAAGGACAACTGACAAAAAAATGTCCCCAACAGATTTTCCTTTTGGCAAGAATGTGAGCCATTTTCTTCATTAATGATTAACATTAGGGGTCCATACCATAAGGAATGGTGACATCACTGCACTGCTGGTCCTTGTTTCATAAGAAAGCAGGCTGAAACAGTATTACCGAAGTAAGCCAGGTGAGGTATTCCTCCAGATTTCCACATCACTTTCTGCCCTGAGTTCTTGCATTAGCTTTCCTTGAAAGGGCTCTAAATTGAGATCTGTCAGCCCAATTTTAGTTTTCATGTATTTTCTAAATTTTTTCCATCAATAGGGTCTGTAAGGCAATGCTTCCATTGTACAATTTCACCTTATCTATTACCCCTGTTAAGTACAGATTAGGGAACTTCCTGTGGCCGTGGATAATTAGTGCAGGAAGCTGACCTGATCTCAGAACATTTAAGATCCACAGAGAAACTGCAGGAGTGCAAGTTCACAGTCTCAATCTCTCCTTAACCGCTGTCTCACTCTTAAGTGTCAAAAAGAAGAACTATATAAGTGGAAGCGACAGCTAAAGCAAAATTATTGACAGCTGCCTTAAAGCCACCCTACCAATAGAGTTGTCCGGTGTCCCAAGTAGATCTCTATATGGATACACTCGGAACCAGATAATCAGCCCCAAGTCCATATCTGAGGAGTGAGAGAAAAGATGAGGGAAAAGTTTAGCTATCGACAGTAAAGAAAAGTCGTGAAAGACAGAATAAAGGATTGGAGTACCCATCAGTCTACCTGAAATGTCTCTAGTTTCTTGTTCAACACTCTTATATACCTTAGCCAAAAAAGGGAACACAGTATCTAAGTATATGGATCTAAAAGCACTTTTCCTACACACTTATTCTAAGGGTCCCAGTACCCACAGCTTATCTCTACAAGGTCTTTGTTCTCTAGCCTTGAAGTCAGGAGTAGCCACACCTCATATTCATAATTCTCCTTCCTAGCACACGGAGGTGCCAAAAACATATTCAACAAAATCATTGAGGAAATCTTTCCCAATCTAAAGAAGGACATGCCCATGAGGAATTTACAGCATACTGAACACCAAACAGTCTGGACCATAGAAAAAAGAACACTAGACATGTAATAATCAAAATATCTAACATACAGAATAAGAAAGAATATTAAGAGCAGTAAAGGAAAATACAGGTAACATACAAAGGCAGACCTGATTCTCCAAGGAAACTCTCAAGGCCAGAAGGTCCTGATAGATATTCTACAAGTAGTATGATTTCACAGATGTCAGCCCACGCTACAGCCAACCTGCAAAACTCTCAATCACTACATATGGAGAAACAAGACATTTAATGACCAAGCCAGATATTCACAGTACATATCTACAAATGCATCCCTACAGAAAGTTCTGTAAGGAAACCTCCCAACCCAAGGAAATTAACTAAGATCACAGACACAGGCAACAGATAATCCCACTTCAGGAGAATCCAAAGGACTGGGAAAGGAAAATATAAACTTTATATGGACAAACAAATGATCCACGATAGGCAAACCAACCCTTTACCATAAAGGAACTACGAGGGAGGCATCACCATCCTAGACTTCCAAGCTCTACTATAGTGCTATAGTCCTGAAGCAACTTGGCACTGGCCCAAAAATTGACTGGTGGATTTGAATCGAAATTCCTGATATTAACCCAAACACTTATAAACCCCTGATATTTGACAAAAGAGATAAAAGTATACAATGGAAGGAGGGAAAGCATCTTCAACAAATGGTGCTGTCACAACTGGATGCTGATGTGCTAGGAGACTGCAGTAGACCAATGTCTATCACCACTAACAAAACTCAAGTCCAAATGGATCAATGAACTTTACATAAATCCAGCCACAGTCAACCTCTTAGAAGGGAAAGTGGGAGGTGCCCTTGAACAAATTGGTAGAGGAAAGTGCTTCCTGAACATAACTCCAGTAGCACAGACACTGAAATCGATACATTGATAAATGGGGACCTCCTCAAACTGAGAAGCTTCTGTGTAAGGTAAAGGACACAGTTGACAAGACTAAACGACAGCCCACAGACTGGGAAAAGATCTCTAACCAACACGACACCTGACAGAGGGCTGATCTACAAAATATACAAATATCTCAAGAAACTAGTCACCAAAACTCCAAATAATTCTTTTAAAAATTGGGGGTAAAGAAATGAATAGAGAATACTCACTAGTGGGAATCCAAAATGGCTTGAAAGACATTTAAGAATGTGCTCAACATCCTTAGCCATCACCAGGGACATGCCAAATCAAACAACTCTGAGATACCATCTTACCCCTGTCACAATGACTAGGTTAAAATCACCAAATAACATCTTATTCTGGGAGAAGTTGTGGAGAAAGGGGGAACCTCCTCCACCCTGATAGTGGGAGTGCAAACTTGGAAGCCATTCTTGGAGTTCAGTTTCTGGTTCTTCAGGAAAATGGAGATCATTCTACCCGTTCTAAGCACTTCCCGGCCTTTAGGGCAACAGGGATATCTACTCAACTATGTTCATAGCAGCATTATTTGTAATAGCAAGAACCTGGGTGAATCCGTAGATGACCCCCAAGTGAAGAATGGAGAAGAATATGTGTACATTTCGCAATGGAATAATATTCAGTGGGAAAAAAAAAACAATGGAATCTTGATATTCCCAAGCAAATGGGTGGAAATTCAGAAATAACCATCCTGAGTGAGTTATCCGCCGTTCACATAAGGGGGAACAAGGAATGTGCTCACTCATATATGACTTTTGACATAGAGCCAAAGGATCACTAGCCTTAGGAGAACTCAGAGATTCATACAGGTTCCTCATATAAGGGGAAAGAGACCACATCTCTCCTAGCATATTACCAAGCTCATTAGGGGGGATAGTAAGTGGACAGGGACTTAGGAGAAATTAAAGAAGGGGAGAAAATGGAGAAATGTAGGATCAGGTATATTGAGTCAGGGGGATGGACAGATGAGAGAGATAAAGAGAGACAGAGAGAGAGAAGAGAAGAGATACCATAATAGAGGGAGCCATTATAGTTTTGAAGAGAAACTGACTCTAGAGAGAAATGTCCAAAGACCTACAAGGATGTCCCCAACTAAAAATCTGGACAACAGTGAAAATGCTAATGTAAATTCTCTTCCCTGATAATGAGATTGATAACTAATTTATATGGCATCATAGAGCCCTCATATAGTAGCTGATGGAAAGAGGAAGCAGTCACTACAGCTAAACACTGAGCCAGAGCCTCTGGATTCCGGGGTGCGAGGAAGGGAGGAGTGATAAGGAAAAGGATCACTACCAGGCTACAGAAACCCCACAGAGATAGCTGACCTGGAACAAGGTGGAGCCCATGGACCTTGAGACTGATAGGTGGGAAACCAGCATTAGGTTCCAACACAGACCCCCTGAACGTGGGTCTCAGTGTAAAAGGCTTGGGCAGTCTAAGGGACCTCTGAGAGTGGTACCGAAGATGTATCCCCGGGTGCACAAAGCGACTTTTGGATCCCATTCCCCATTGAGGAATATTCCTATAGACGCAGGAGGAGGGCCCAGTCCTCCTCCAAAATGACTCTGACAGATTTTGGAATCTCTGCTGAAATCATCAGTCTCCCGTATGGAGTGACTGGATTTGGAAGGAATGGGGTGTGTGGAATGTGATGTGGGTGGGAATAGGAGGGAGAGGGAGAGGGAACTGGGATTTAGCAGGTGAGAGAGTATATGAGAGCCACAGGCATTTACAGCAGAGATTTCAAGGGTGGTGTGGGGATTGAGCTAGCACTGGAAACCCTCCCAGTCTGTGAATATAGCTGAGATAGTGGTGTGTGGGTACACAGTCTGAGTGTTCTCCCCAGCCATTCTCAGCCCCCACAAAGTGTTCTGGAGTTAGGTTTTCATCTCTCTCTCTGTCTCTCTGTCTCTCTTTCCCCCTGCCTCTCTTTTGTTTGTTGTGTTTATTTTGAGACAGGATTTCTCTTTGTAACAGCCTAGGATATCCTAGAATTTTCTCGGTAGAACAGGGCTAGCTTGAACCTGGCTATAGACTTTAGCCTACACTCGTCCTCCTGTGGCCATGGGATTAAAGGTTTGTACTACCACCTCATAGCACTTTGGTATTTTATTACGTTGTCTATCTCACTTCTTAAAAAAAGAAAGGGCGTGGGGGTGTTGTTGTCCCTACTATCTTTTATTTAAAATACTTTTTTTCCCTTAGATGTTTCCATGTATGCCTTCATGAATTTAAGGTTTTGGCATGTACATGCATGGTAGATAGAAGTCAGAGAAATTGGTGTTGGATCCCCCTGGAACTGGAGTTACACTTAGTTGTACACACTCAGTGCTGTGGATGCTGAAAATTTAACTTGGGTTTTCTGAAAGAACAGTAAGTGCTCTTAACCATGGAGTCACACTCCAACTCTGGTCACTGTTATTTTCGTCACAAGACATGGTAAAGATCAGGATACCTAGTTTGCAGGCATTAGCCACATGGCACTCTTACTTCAAGACATGCTGAGACAGACATGTCCGGTGGGATGGATCAGTGAAATTTATTTGAAGGACAGCTTGATCAAAATGTGATGGCCTTTGAGGTGACCTACAAGTGTCTGATGATACCAACCTGTCCACATTCACTAAACACCTGCAAGAGCTACCCATTTGTTCTAACCGTGAGAATCGATAGTTTCTCCAGTGTACAAAAACCTTTGACTCCACAAGGCAGGTTATGAAACACCTAAACCCCTGCCATGTGGGCTTGTTTAGAGGTGACTCTGGGCACCCCACCCTGTTTGTGGTCACAGTTATCTTGGGGATCTAGGGGACATACATACAATGGCAAACTATGATTGTTCAGTCATCCATTCAAAAACATGAAACAAGACTGAGAAAAATATAAAGAATATCTATTATACCTCTGTTTCCATCCTTTCCCTCATAGGACTTCCTGTCTTTATCTTTCTCTGTGCGGGGTAGAACTGGGAGTCTTGCCACATTCCCAACCTTAGGTTTTTAGAGACAACATCCATTATGTAGCTCAGGCTGGCCTGGAATGCATGCCCCACACAAAAGCCTTTCAGGCTGAACAATTTGTGAAGGCTGTGTTAAAGAAAGAATATAGGATCCAGACTAGAATTGACCCTTGGCTATGTGCAGCTAGACAGGCATCTTAAAGAATGGGGCCCTACTTAATATCAAAGTTTTTGAAACTCTGACTTTAGGAAGCCAACACCCAGATCCACCAAAGGCTTTTTATAAATTACATGATGAGGTTGTTTGGTTACTGCAGTTCCTGATGTGTTGTAGTTTTGTGACATCAGCCTGAACAGGTGAAGATGTAGACCTGCTGGGAAGGACGATATCCTAGGCTCATGTCTGAAACCTAAGGTGAAGTACAGTGACCAGTCACTCTGGTTGGTTCAAGACACTGGCAACCCTAATCAGTTGCAGCACCTTCATGTGATCCAAAGTATAAAAGGAAACCTGGATGAGGAGAGTAGAGAAGGCACAGAGCCAGGTGGAGGACCTAGTAGCATTTGAGGGATATACTAACTTTCTCGTGCCCCACAAGGGAAGCCTCTCAACATGGCCATATGTGTTTTGAGCAGCAGCTGAGACTGCAGCAGAAAGGGAAAGAGAAGCATAGTACTGAGCTGCCACAAGATTACACAAGATTCAGCTTCAGCTGCCTACTCCAGGAGCCCCTGTGCTTCGTCGACCCCATTATTTAAGGTTAGCGTGCTTATGTCTCAATTAACACAGCCAAGGAGTGGGTCTGCCACTATAAAAAGCTCCTAGTGGTGCAAGGCTGCTATCAGGGGCTACACAGAGCAAAATAAGGTCGTGTGTAGACAATAAGTATCTGTTACATTAATTAGGGCTGCTGGATATTAGCACATTGGATGGTATAGCAGACTATCAATCCAGTAGGAAACACAGGTAGTAGTACTAAGCTGGCAGGGGTATCTGACTGGCAGAAATAGCCTTGGTTCTTTCTTGTTCATGGGGTTTAGACTCAGGTGTGAGTTTCATTTCTGAAGATACAAATGATTGGGGGAGGAAGTCCAGCCATGGGACCCACCTGCTGTTGCCTTAGCCCTAGGTAGATGGGTCTTGTAATTGTGATAGCCAATGAACTGCCAGTGTGGACTTCTTAGGGCTAGCTGGAGTTTTCTATGGCAGGAACAGCCCTTGAAAGTGCCTGGTCCCTGGTTTCCAAGAGAGTGCTAGAGATCCACAACTCTTGGATGAAGACACATATAACATCTTTATGCCTTAGCATATTTCACTCTGTAATTTTCATTTTTAAAAATGACCCTGAGGTATCAGGAAGATGATGGTGGCTTGTGTAACGTCAAAAAAAAAAAAAAAAAAAAAAAAAAAAAAACAAGACAGACAAGGGAGAGCACCTTCTGTACTCAGCTGTGCCAACCCTGCCCCCAATATTTGGGACCTAACAGGCTTACTCCTGCCTCCCTTCCCATTTCCCTGTTCTCTGAGCCTTGGCTTGCAGGCCTGCTCTCCACCTGTTTACTGGGGTTCTGGCACTAGGGCCCCAGCTTCTCCATCTAACCAGCCTACAATGCATGTGTGCCATAGTTAGCTCATCTTTCTTTGGGCCACCTGCCTGTGAGTACATAGACGTTCGAAGAGGCTAGGCACCTTCTAAAATCTTGCTCATGGGTGGTATTTCTATGACTCATAACCTTCTGAGAGGCCAGGTGAAACATGCTTATATTATGCCTATAAGGCTCGCATTTGGGAGGCTGAGGCAGAGAGATCTGTTATTGTTTAGCCAGCCTGATCTATCAAGGTTGAGATTCCCATTGTAAGGAAAAAAATATAAGCCAATCAACCTAGCAACAGAAAGGAAATCTTTTTGGAAATTGTGGGAATATAGGTCTATTTCCAAAAGTATTATTCATCTTGCAGGTTCAAGGGGTGGGTTTTAGTTCCCAGTGTTGGCAACCATGTTTGTGTGCCTCTGCAGTTTTATTGGTTATGTGTAGGAACTTACTTTAACATAGCTCGTTGAGAGGAATGGGACTTGGCTTGATGGGAAATGCCTCCCTTGAAATCTGGCTCTAAAGCATTTTTCTCAGTTAGGATCAATGAGGGAGGGTCCACATCGCTTCTGTGGGTGGTAAGCATGTCCTGGGCTTGTTGCTTAGAGTTCTGTAAGAAAAGAAGGCAGTAAACAGCACCTTCATGGTGTCTGCATCAGCTCTCCCTACAGGTACCTGCCCTGTTTCAGGTTCCTGTCTCTGACTTCCTTCAGGGATGAAATAGCAAAGTGGAAATATAGGACAAATTAACTTCTTCCCTCCCCAACTTGCTTTTCCATCATGGTGTTTTGGTCAGCAGAAAAGAAACCTTAACTAAAACAGCCTCCAAAAGCTAACCCTGGTCTAGATTTCAGATATTCCTCACCAGGTCATGGCTACCTCCTCACTGGTCCTTGTCCCTGGTCTCTCTAGTCTACCCCCTCTACTCTTGCCCATTTTCCCTGACTTTTTCCCAGACCACCCATAAACCTAAAGCTTCCAACTGCACCTGATCAGGGTAGCCCACTGCATCATAGCCCATGCCAGTTTTCCTGTCTGGGCCTACTTTAGTGTAGACATCTGACCTCACTCTTACATCAGTTCCCAGAGGACATAAAAATCTTTCTTCCCTGTCCCACTCTATAGTCACAAGGCCTACTTCTCCACTAGTCACTACCTTACTCATTGAATTGGAGAGGCCCCATGGGGTAGTCCAAGCTAGATTCAAGGCAACCACACTCCTAGTGACTGAAACACAGTTGTACCCCTAAGTTTCAGAGATCCAGGGAAGCGAAGTAACTAATATTTTGTAAGGTGGCAGGAGATAATAAAATACTGTTTTTTTGTTTTGTTTTATTTTGACACACTACAATCTTTCGGACTATGTCTCTTTCTTGCTTAAGCTTTACAAGTTCTTAGTAGCCTGGGACTTACTCTGTGGATATAAGATTACTAGGGTGATGCTCCCATTACCTCAGGTAACTGCTTAGCTTAGCAGTGAATAGCACCCCCACCTGCTTCTGTATTTTGAGACAGGGGTTTCTCTGGGGCTTGGAAGTCTGTCCTGGAATTTACTCTTGGTAGAACAGGCTGGCCATGCACTCACAGATGTCTTCCTGCCTCTGCCCCCCTGCGTTTAGAGGCCTGCACCACCACCACCCTGGCCAGTAGCCTTAATCATGGTTCTTCCTTGCAGCTAAGCTTGCGCTCATAGCCTTATTCATGGTTATTGTTGGTACTTCTTCCAACTCCTTCTTCTTCTTCTTGATAGTGCACCTTCTGAAGCAATATAAAAAGGCTTATTGTTTATTAATATGTATGTCTGGAAGTTTGAGAACTTAGGAGGGGTGGAGTAGAGGTGAGGAATGGTTAGTCATAAAATGCTGGCAGGAGGAAGGGGTCAAATGAGATAAATATGGTCAGTCTTAGCCTTTGCAAAGATGGCATCACATAAATGATAGGTGTTTGTTGGTGGAGGCAGAAGCAATGTAGTGTTTACAATCCATCCACCATCCCAACCAACCTGCCTCATCTGAGTCAGTCCTGCTGCGTTCAGTCCATAGTCCAATGTCACAGCCCTCACCTCTCTTTATGCTTCTGTCTCTTCATCCCTTTCTTTGTCCTCATCTTCTTCCCCTTCCTCACTTCTCCCCTCCTGGTCTATGCCCAATGTAGTAAAAAGACAGAAATTCTTTTCTGTGAATGCATAAAGGCTGAGTCCTTTGCTCCTGAGTACTATCTGGCTGTCAACTCTTGCTGGTCTCAGAATGGTGAACCCTTAGGGCCCTATCCAATTCTGGATGTCTTGCTCCTCCAACACCTTTTCTTTTGAAGTCCATTCCAATGTTTACCTACTTATCAATTCTTGTCTTTCCCCAGCTCATGAGAAATTACTCTATGATGTAACTGACTCCAATTTGAATTTGTCTAGCAATCTTATTAATGATTTCTAGTGTAAGACCTGTAGTGCCTATGAGGTTAATTAAATGGACATTTTCCAATACAGTTCTAGCAGAGCCCCCTCTATTAAAATTAACACTATAACGGAGAGAGCCTTAAGAGGTATTAGTTAAGAAATGCAAACTAAACTAATGCTATAAACATTGAAAGTGGGCCTTTTATATTCCTTGATGGATTTGGAAAAGAAACTTCACTTTTTATTCTTCAGAACTATAAAGACTAGACATTGGATGATCCTTTTGGCATCCATTAAATACTGGCTCAAGCATCTATGGTCAAATCAGACATCAGGCCTGGAAGAGCATTAGATGCCAGCTGGAATTGTGCCATCACCATATGTTGGTGACTGCAGGGCTGGTGTCCTGTATTAACTAACACACAGATAAGTGTTTCACTCCTGGAGTCTGACTCAGAATGGCTGGGAAGTGCAGCACACATGCACTGCTGTGACATTTGCCTGTTTAATCCAGTGCAGGAAATCCAGGAGCCTGATCTCAGAGGCCATCATGCTGGGAAAGGTTTCCCACTTGACAGGGTGGTAGCAGTAGGGTTCGATCAGTGGCCCTCTTCCCACTGAAAAGCTCAGCCATGCTGCTCAACAACTGGTACTTGAACAGCTTAAGGCTGGCCACATTCTATCTAGCACTTCTCTTTGGAATACCCCATCTTCGTTATTAAAAAGAAACCAGGAAATGGTCACTGTGTTAAGAACCTTAGAGCTATAACAAAAATTATTGATCTCATGGGTCCCTACAGCCAGGCTTCCTTCACTGGCAGTACCCCTCTGATACTTTAGAATCTCATAATTGACCTTAGGACTGCTTCTTCCTACTATACCTTTGCATCTAGAAGACCAAAAAACATTTTGTCTTTAGTCATCTCTCAAATTCTCAGCACCCATGCAACTGCACCAATGGCGGTTCCTTCCCGGTTATAGCCAATAGTCCCACACTCTGTCAGTCCTTCGTTGCCTCTGCCATTTCAATAGTTAGAAACTCAGCCACACAGATAAATATCATACATTATATGGACAATATCCTTTTAGCAGAACAAAAAGGGGAAGGCTAATATCTTATTATAAAGAACAGTGTGATGATCAAAAAAGGAGAGTACAGATAGCCCCCAGTAAAAGTGCTACAAATCAGAGATCCCTAACCTATCTAGGTTTTTCAGATGTTTGAAGACACAATACCCTGTAAAAAAATTCATCCTGAGATTAGACAAGCTTTAGACACTGACTGTGACTTTCAAAATTTCTTGGGAGATATTCTTTTAGCTATCTAACTGATCTGAAAATTAACAAGGATGAATTAAATCCCTTTATGATATTCTCCCCTGCAATTCCAGGGGACCCCCACCTCGCTTCCGCGAGCATTCACTGAATGTTGATAAGAGTATAACCCTCATGGAACAAGTGATAGAAGTACAACAAGTCACCTTTCTGGATTACTATCAACCCATTATGGTTCATCATTTGTAAAACAGCACAGGTTACCATGTCAATGTTTTGGCAGACTGCTCCAATACTATGGGTTCATTTACCAATACTTCCTAAGAGGTGTTAAATTTATTTTCAGTTAATCTCAGACAAAATTGTCATGGCCAGAAAACAAGCAAAGGCCTACTTTGACTCATGATCCAAAACCTGATTCTTCACCCTTACACAAAGAGAACAGGTTGATTGGCTCATGGGCTCCTATAGAGAGCTGCCCATAGCCTTGGCTGACTCACACAGGGGAAATAGATAATCATTATTCCCCAATAAATTAATTGTCTTTGCCTGCTCCAAGAGTTTATTTTCCCTAAAATTACCCTCTCAATCTTATCCAGGAAGGCTTAAACAGTGTTTACTGATGGTTTCTCCATGGGAATAGCTGCTTATGAATGGAAGAATGAAATCACCAACTTTCAAACTGGGGCCTCGTCTGCCCAATTGACAGAACTATATGCTGTCAGTAGCTGTCCTCACTGCATTTCAGATCAACCAATCAATTTTTATTGATAGAGCCTATTTTGCATGACCTATAGAGACGTGGTCAGGTTAAAAAAATTTCAATCTCTGAAACTGGTAATCTGTTTAGGGCAGCTAATTTCTCTCATAAGAACTAGAACATTTCCTTTTATTTTATGGGCCACCCTCATGCTCATTCAGGGTCTCCCCTGGATCCTTATCCAAAGGGAATAACTTAGCTGATCAAGCAACCCGCTCTTTTTGGCTCTGCCTTCCCGATTCCTCTCAAAACACAGGGCATCAAGCAGCATTCAAAGGACACTCCTTACATAACTTCAGTGCCCCATACACACACACACACACACACACACACACACACACACACACACACACAAACACACACACACAGGAATGTAGGGTGAGGTTCCCTCTATTGCAGAAGCCAGAGGGAGCCCTTGTGACTGAGGGGGAAGGGATGCCCAGTGAGACTTGGAATCTTGAGGAATTCACATGTGCCTGGAATGGAAGATTAGGCAACAGTGAGTGGCAAGGCCTTTAGAAAAGATGGATGCTTCTCGTTTCCTCCTGGGTTAATGTCAAATAGTCTCATGTCTCTCCTCTGTTTGACAGAGAGGCCTTTGGATTTACTTCTGCTGCAGCTTTGGCTTCTGGAGAGTGAAATATTCTAAGACTACAGCCTTGCTCTACAGATGGCTGTCAGCGTCTAGTTGACTCCAAGTGTTGTGACTCTCTGCCTCAGGAAGGCCCTCACAAATGCCTCAGCCAGCTAACTTCCCAGTTTCTGCTCAGAGACTTGTTGGTGTGGTCCTATTTCTGGTCTCCAGATACCAGGACCCTCATACCCCATTCCTGAGAGCCACCATCTTTCGCCTAGCTTTCTGTCTGTCCAAGTGTTTGCTGCACACAACAGCCAACGTAAATAGTAACGCTTCACGCTAACTGGGACACTACCACTGCTGCCTGATCAAACACTGACTTGCTGTCCTGCATCTTTGAGGTTCCTCTTGGGAGCCGTGAGGAAATCTTTTGTAATGCAATACTTCTCTAGCCCCAAAGCAGAAGGAAGGTTGAAAAATGGATGAGCCGGGTCATTGATAAGTCAGGACCACAAGACTAGACTTAAGGGGAAAGTGAGCTGGGTTTTTTAGGGAAACAAACCATTCTAGCACCAGGGGAAACTGCCTGAGCTTGCAGGGAGGATAAGGAGGAGGAAAGGGGACACTGAGCACCAAAGTCCTCTGTCCCTTGTTTTTCAATCCTGCAGACCCCATGTGGCTGCTATTGGGGAGGTGCCTCCACCACCACTGAGGCACAAATGGAGCACAGGCTCAGGCATTACTCACTCTCAACAATAGCACACGTAGTAGAAGCACAAGGGGTTCCTAGGAAACACAAAGTGAAACTACTTCACAGTTGCAGTCTTGTAACACTGTAGTACCACCTCCTCTCAGTTGGGGCAGCAACAGTCTATTCTTCCCTGGACAGCAGGTACCTCACTTTGCTGTCATCTGCTGCAATCCTGTGTAGTGCTCTTTCTTGAATCTACCAGTTGGGCAATATTATTTTAAGTTGTATCTTTTTTTATGCTGAATTTTGTTTAACCCTGTGAAGTTGTATTATTGTGCTTTTCTGTGCCAGGAGATGGTCTAATAAAGAGCTGAAGGACAATAGCAAGGCTGGAGAAAAAGACAGTTGGGGCTGGCAGACAGACAGTATTCATAGAAGGAGAATGGAGAAAGAGAGGGAAGTAAGAAGCAAACAAGGGGGAGGAGGGTGACATGGACAGCCATCTTACCAAGCCCAGGGGAAGAGGGAAAATAAGCTGTTAGGAGTAATATAAAAAGGAAAAAGCCCAGAGGCAAAATGTCATTGGAATAGTTTATAGTTAATAAAAGCTGACTATCCAACTGGCCAAGCTCAGGTCATGTAATTCATATTTCAGAAGGCCCTGTGTGTGATTTGGGAGCTGAGTAGTCCTAAAAAAGTAAGAGTAAAACTCTTCACTTCACCTGCCTCTTTACGGGGCTCTTTTCACTAACCAGACAGTAAATTGGAATTTGAGACTTACTGCCTGCTTTAGGTTAACATATCAACAGTGACTGCTACTTTCTCTTTGCTAAAGTGGGGGCAAATCTGAACACACAATCTTTGAGGTACTTCAAGACAGGGATGGCTAAACAGTTCATGATCATTACTGGAGAGAATTTAGTTCATTTAAGTACATATGTCCTCCTATGGAAGGGACGCTCCCTGGGGGGCAGAAAGGGGATGGGATGGGGGATTGGTTCAGGGGATGAGGAGGAGTTTTGATGTGGGAACTAGGATTGACATGCACAATAAGCTTTTCTGTTTCAAATTTAAATAAAAAAATCATTAAAAAATGCGAATGTATGTAGCCCTTGCTGTGTCCTTGTACTGGGACCACCTGCCCTCTGCCTCCCAAGCTCTGGTTTTACTTAGTGCCTGTCAAGTAGTTCATTTACAATGACACATAGATTCATGCACTCATAGGTGTTTGGCCAAATTTATTTTAGTCTCCATAAACCCTTTTCTAAGTATTAGGAATACAGTTTATTTTCTTTTATGAACATAGTATTATTGACTTTGTGTCATGCCAGAATGACACTGCAGGGTTATAAATATCACATCATAAGTTTTAATCTGCACAGTGTTCTTTCTGTGCCTTCTAATGGTGCTCCAGTGCTACCGCTTCCACATTGGCGCCTTCCCTGACATCATCAAGCCTCTTCAGTCTCTGGGTGACAGGGGATCCTTGGCATTAGCTCTATGGCTGAGGGGAAGGCAAAGTGGCCTCATCGTGAGGGTGCAGTCTGTTTCTTGGTGGTCACTACAGTTGCTGTCTCCCCCTGGCTGCAGCAGTTTTTTTCTGGTCAGGATAAATGAATATAGGAGGCAAGCTTCATGGAGAGGTCTCTGGGGTGAGTGGGGACAAGGGGGCTGAAATGAGCCTGAAATGGTGGAGGTTGTGGCTGTAGGGAGGTTTAAGGAGGTTTTGTTTGTTTGTTTGTTTGTTTGTTTCCGTTTTCCATGACAGGGTTTTTCTCTTTGACAACCCTGTCTGACCTGAAGACTCACTCTGTAGTCCTGGTGGACTTTAACTCAAATATCTGCCTGCTGTGTGGATCATATTAAAAACACATCTGCCACAACCCTCCATTATTTATTTTTAAACAATGGCCTGATATAGCCCTGGCTGTCCTAGAATTCATTCATATTATTACTAGTCACATTGGGTATGTAAAGATAAAAGGATTATACTTCGCGTTTCAACTACTAAGCACTTTTATCACTTTGTGTAAGGATATCTTTCATATGAGTAAAATCAAAGAGTAGCTTTTCCTCACGGCTATGTCTCAGAACATTTGTTTCTTTTTTTAATTACTGTCCCCTCTGAAGACAAAATCTCCTTGTTTAGCCCAGACACTTACTATGTAGCCTAGGCTGAGCTCAGAAGTGTAATATTCCTGTCTCAGCTACTGGCACATTAGAATTTGTAGGGCCTCTCTCACTGCATCCAACTCAGAAAGCATCTTTGAGACAGGCAGTGTGACAAAAGACAAAAAGTGATTTTCATGGCTGTAGAACTGGGACCCAAGGCCCAGCCCATCCTGCTCAGTAGCCTGGGTTCTGTTAAGACACTGCCCTTAATTTCTGTTTTGAACTTGAACAGAGGGTGAGGGAAAGCAGTGGATTATTAAATAGTGAGGCACTATGCAATATTTTAAACAAAAAGAATTCTCAGAGGAACTTGGGCAAATAGCACCACATCCTTATTTAAGAACCATAGGCTTTGGAGATCTTTGGGTGATCAATGTGGTCATTTTGATCTTAAGCTAAGGGCATCTAGGAAGTTTCCATTTTGAGGCCAGATCAGATAACATCAGCATTGACACTAAATGTATTTTGATTACAAATGCCTAGCTACTATTTTACCATCTATCAAATTGCGTTTGAGAAAGTGCCCATAATATGTGAACTCAATAATGTGGCACCCTATCTCTTTTTTTTGAGACAGAATCACCCTATCTATGTAAGCCTGTCTACCAGGGGACTAACTATGTACATCAATTGGGATACAACCACACAAAGATCCACCTGCCTCTATCCCATGACTGCGTTGGTATTAAAATTTTTTAAAAGATTGCTTGACAAAAATTGCGTATTTATGGCAGTTATCACATGACACATTGAAATTTATATGTTATGAAATGGGTAAACTCAGGCTAAGTAATCCATTAAAAAAAGTCATATAATTTTTTCTTGTAGTGAGACATTTATAATTTCAGTGATTCTTTCAAGTATATGATGTTACTATGTCATACATTAGATTATTATATGGAAACATTTAGTTTCCTTTTAAAAAGTGACTTAGACAATAGTAGCCTATGGGTGTATATCAGTGAATGAACACATATACATCCAGTCCCTGAGTTATATTTCAGAACTGTGGGGTGTCGGGTAAGTTAGGTAGACAAACAGACAGCATGAAGCGTCATTTCATGGGTTGTAGAATCAAAAGCAGCATGGCATCTGACGTTTCAGCCACACAGGCAAACGTCTGGCTCTTTCAGAGTTATTAGTATTTCTCTTTTTAAAAGAATTATTTTTACTTTATTGGTGGTTTTTCTTTCTGTTTTCTGAGTCCAGGTTTCTCTGCTCTCCTGGGAACCTCACTTTTAGACTGGGCATAGTTGCACCTCACAGAGATCATCCTGCCTTTCTTCTACCTAGTCCTGGGAATATAGGTCTGTCCTACCGTGCCTGGACCCTTACAGTGTTTTGAGTGCTTTAGATATGTGCATTGTATATGTATATGTAGCTGATTTCTGAAGAGTGGTCAGAAAGGGCACCGGATTCTTTTGGAACTGGACTTAGGTAGATAGTTGTAAGCCATTATGTGTTCAATGTGTTATTGAATCCTGGTTTCTCAATAAAAGTAGCAGGTTCTCTGAGCTGCTGAGCCATCTCTCAGCCCCAGTGCAATTAGGAATCCTTTAATGAACACTTTTCAAATACATAGCATAGCTTTGGGTAACAGTCCAGTGATCCTGTGATTCTCAGATTACAATAGGGGTAGCCAGTTCCCCAGGGAGACATATTACTTACTAAAATATTTGCTCTGTAGGAAGAGATGCCCCCACTTTATCATCTTCAGAAAACAGTGTATGAAGAGAGATAACTATTAGAATTTTGTGATTATTATTTATACTACCAAAGTACTTAGAATGGTATTTGACATGGATGAACTGAGCAAAGGAGTAGCATGCGATTTGTTTGTGGATTAAATATATCATATTGGAGATAGAGTGCATACCTATAATCCCGGCACTTAGGTGGGCCAAGAGGACAGAAAGACTTTGAAGCTCTCCTAGCCTACCCACTGAGACCCTGTCAGGCAATAATGAAAGGTGTGAAAATTTCCGATTTCCAGGCATCTCTTAGGAGAAGTACCACAAAGAGAGTACTCTAGAATCTTTGTTTTTAAAATAGGTGCAACTGCTGTGTGTGTGTGTGTGTGTGTGCACGTGTGTGTGTGATCAGAGAGGTTGTCCTTTCACTTCTCCAAACGTGCTGGGGCACATATATACCAGCCCTCACACAGTTACCCAGTACTGTCAGTAATAGTATACTTCATTCATCATTTAAGTGTATTTTACATACTAACCACAGTTTTCTTCCTTCTCATCGTTTTCCCTTCCCCACCCTATTCATATATTATTTATCTACATTCAGTGCGGTGAGGCTTTCCATGGAATCAAGAAAGCATGGCACATCAAACTGAGGCAGGAGCAAGCTCCTTTGCACTTCCTCAAGGCTAAACAAGGCATCCCACTATAGGGAATAGGTTCTAGAGAGCCAACTAATGCACGGGGACAGGTCCAGTCTTGCTGCTAGGGGGCCCCACAAAGATCAACCCAGATGCAGAAGGAATAGGATGGTCCGAATCCCGAAACCTTCCTAGTAGTTCCTCCTGATTCTGTGAGTGCTCCCACAAACTTTGATCCCCTGGCTCATATATTCCCTATCCCTCTCTTGGAACCAGACTTCCGCTAGCCACTTGGTTCTCCATATCTGCTTTTATTAGGTTCCAGAGGAAGGCTTTACGATGACAATTTGAGTAGTCATGAATCTGATTATAGGTGAAGGCCAGTTTAGGCACCCTCTCCCCATTGTTAGCAGTCTTAGCTTGGGTCAAACTTGTGATTACGGGGAACTGTCTGTAGCACCAGCTTTCTCCCAAACCCATAATGGGCCTCCCTATCAAGATATTTCTCCAACAGCTTCCCCTCTATGCCATCCCTAATGGTACCATCCTGATCCCTCATAGTCTCACTTTCCTGTCTCTTCCCTTGTGCTCCCCTACCCCCTAGTTTACCCAGAGTCTCATATATTTTTTTTCTTTCCAGAGAGGAGCTCCATGTCCAAAAGGCATCTATGTTGTTTCATGTTCTGGCTAATACAAATAATTTTCATGCTATATGGGAACATATATTTGGAACATGTTTTTTGGTCTGATTGAGCATCCTTTTGGTATATTGCCACTAGTTTGTATCACTGTGTCTTCACATTGATTGATTTAATTGTGAGAAAATGTTCATACTATTTGCAAAGTAGCTATACAAATTTGCCCTCCCACCAGTAGTGCAGTAGTGTTCCCCTTACACTACATCCCCTCCAACATAGGCTCTCATGGCAAGTATTTTTGTTTTTATCTTGTCCATTCTGACAGGTATAAGATGGTAACTCAGAGCCATTTTGATTTTACAATTTCCTGATAGCTATGATGTTGGACACTTCTTTCGTGTACCTGGCCATTCATGATTCTTCTGTACAGGGTGAAATTCTCTGTTCACATCTACTACAACATTTGTACCATGATTATTTTGTATTTTTATGTCCTAGCTTCGTGAGTTCTTTATGTGAGTTTGGATATCAGTCTTCTGTCAGGTGTGATGCTGTTTAAGATCCTTTCCCTTCTGTAGGTGTTATTTTGTCTTACTGAGTGTGTCCTTTGCCTTATAGAAGGTTTCAGATTCAGGAGGTCCCACCAGTATGTCTCTGTAGGTAACACCTTGCTACATTTCTCCAGATTAGTTATGCTTGCTGTCTTGAATCCCTCAAGCTGTGGTTTCCAAGACTAATAGCATTTTCATAGGACCTCAAAAATCATCTTCAGTTATTAAGCACATTGGTATGTGAAAATCAGCTCTCTACTGGGCTACTTTTCCCTCTGATTTTTTTATTTCTATTTTTTTTTTTTCTTCACTTTTGGTGTTTCTCCTGCATGTATATCTGTATGAGGATGTTAGTACCCTGGAAGTGGAGTGACAGGCAATTTTGAGCTGCCATGTGGGTGCACAATTGAACCCAGAATGGTGCTCTTGAAGAGAACAGCATGTGCTCTTCCACTGCCTGACCATCCCTCACCTAATTACTTTTACAGTTGTTGTGTGTCTCAAAATATGGCATGTGTGTAGTGCTGCACATGGGTGAAGGTCTAAGGATAGGGATAGGAATCGTTTTGTTCATTCACTGTGTCTGTCCTGGAATGGAAACCCTGTCATCAAAGTTGGCGCAATCGTATTTACCCAGTGTCTTATTTAGGTTTTGTTGGTGTGAAGAAACACTATGACCCAAAGCAACTTTGTGCAGGCAAGGATTTATTTCTCGCTATATGCAGTGTCATTGTCCCATTGAGGGAAGCAAGGCAGGAACTCCAACTGGGAAGAACTCTTGAGGCTGGAGGTGAGCTTAGAGGCCATGGAGGAGACATGCTTATGATTTACCCCTCACTTCTTGTTCTTTCTGCTTCTTCCAGAACCTAGATTGGTAAGCCCAGGGTGGCATCAGCCACAATGAGATGGGCCCCTCCTTATCCCAGTAAATACTGAGAAAATGTCCTGCTTATTTTCCCTTCAACCCGATATTCTGGGAGGCATTTTATTGATTGGACACCCTCACTTTCCCCTGCTCTTGTGTCTTTTCAAATGTCAAGGTAGACAGAAAATTATTCAGTGCACCCACAGACACCTCACTGCACGACATCATATTTCAGCTAGGGCAGGAATGTCTACTTTGACTCAAGGTAATGTAGCTGACATAACTCATCAGAGTGGGCATGGTGGAGTGCCTTCAGCTCATGGCAGTGGAAGTAAAAGGCAAAGCAGTTCATTCATGGCTGACCAGGAAAAACCATCTGGCAAAGGAATAATGTCTGGGCTGTAACCTTAAGGCCACTCGAAATTATTAACACTGCCAAGAAGGCTTGACTTCTTGCAGGTACCAGTGCCTCCCAAATAGGTACACCAGATAGGAAATAAGTGCTCAAGGCTGAGCCTATTTTTCAGATTGCCAGATTTAATTCATGTGTTCCATTAAGTGTAGGAGATCATTTTCCTAATCACTTCTGGTGACAGTGGAATTACTGTTCTTTTCTACTGGAGTTTCCTCTTATGAGAGCTTTCTCCCACAGCCTGGTCTCCACAGCTGTGCCAGCCACAAATAAGACACAAGAGTATATATTATATAGAAAGGTGTTGGTCTGTTATTAGCCTACTTATTGGCTAGCTCTGTTTAAATATTAACCCATTTCTACCAATCTAAGCATTTCCTCGTGGTCTTATCCTACCGGAGAGAGAACCTGGAGTTCTACCCTGTTTGATCCTACATGTTGAAACTCCTACCCTCTGCCTGAAAACTCCTTGTCTCCTAGTCCTGCATTTATTGCTTTACTATTGGCCAGCAGTGTTTTACTCATTACAACAGGGGAACATATTTACAGAATGACATTAATCATGAATTTCCTAAGTCACCACTTCCAAAAGTACTTTTTTTAAAATAATCATCTCTAAGTATATAATTAGAACCAAAGGAGTCATGAGAGTTGTAATCCACTGTTTTATTTTATTCTTTTTGTTGCATTCGTTGTATGTGTTGTGTATACACACATGCGTACATGTTCCACAGTCTGTGCAGTGACAGGATTATAAGAGACTGTACCATGTCCAGTTCTGGTTCTTTTCAAGGATACATGGATGTGTGAGAGGCAGGTCATTTTTTCTTTCCCACCAAGAAAGCTCTGTATGTAACAGCATGACAACTGCAGAAGTGTGAGTATTTCTCATCTATCAAAATGTTTGGACATGGGTGTTTTAATTGAACAATCCTAATCTGAAAATTTAGCTGGAATTGATCTGATGTGAAGGTTTTACTTTTCTTTCTTTTCTTTTCCTCTGGCTTTGTCTTATCCATTCATTACTTATTTTGATGTTATTTTTCCTATTTTTTGAAAGAATTTTCTTTATTGCTATCTTGTTATTCTCGGAGGCATTCATATCTGTGATGTCTATACCACACTACACATGAGTAATGTGCTTCATAATTGATTATAATGTGACCACATACTCAGGAATTTAAGTTATGACATCATTTTCCTGTATAGTTTTCGAGAGAGGGCTAAATCCCTTAAGGACATTGTTACTAATTGAGATTCTCATCTCATTTGGCACATAGCGATGTATGATTAAAGTTGGAGGTTTCTGTTCAGTATGATCGCTCCCATTTCAACCCCAAATAAACACTGAGATACTATATTAATTATAAAGTGTGGCTGATGGCTAAGACTTTTTTTATTGGCTAGCTCTATCTTAATTTTGTAATACTTACATATGTATTTTTATACAGCCTTATATTTTTAGAGATTGCCAGCCACCTCCCATCTTCCAACTCTCTCTAAATGTTTTCCTCTGTCTCCTTCCTCCTTCCTCCTACAGCTATTGCATTTACCCCCTGCCCAATCAGTTTTTTTTAGCAACCAAGAGAAACATATGTATGAAGGGCATCTCCCATTGTATGTTGATGCTTATTAGTGCCATCTCATTGGAATTTCTGTAGTATTCTCTCCTCAGCACCATAAGAGATTTGTTCTTGTAAGAGGCCTTAAGGCAGGCCTGCACTGTACTGGTGTGTGTGTGTGTGTGTGTGTGTGTGTGTGTGTGTGTGTGTGTGCAGACAACATTTGTGAAAAGTATAGCAATGATTGAGCAGTTGGAGAAATGTTCTTGATGCTCTCCACAGGTATAAGCAAGACAATGATGCATGCAAAAACACCTATACACATAAAGTAAAAAATAAATAATATGCTATACACCAGGAACAGATGCTTGGAAAACAAAACCTTAACATAATGTCATTTACCATACCATCCTAAGAAATATATAATACGTTATTAAAAAAATATATTCTAGGCTTAATCTTAAAAATCAGAAAATTCTGATAAAAGAAATCAGAGGGAGCTAGTGAAGTTGAACAGCTACCTGTCACACAGGATAGGAAGATGCCACATTGTTAAAATTTCTGTCCTTCTCAACTTAAGTGCTATATCCATCAAATATCAACTTGAACACCGGTTAACTCTAATATATGTGGAAGTAGAATCACCAATATCAATTCCAAAAACCAAGAAAGAAGGGCCAGAGAGCCAGCTCAGCTATTACAGAGGACCCATGTTCTATTCCCAACACTCACACAGAAGATGTCTATTACTTTAGTTCAGGGGATCCAACACATACAACTCATACACATACTACATATAAAATTAAAAACATAAATAAACTTTTTTAAAAGAAAAAAAAAAAAAAAAGCTGAGTGGGATATTCACACTGACACTATAAAGCTACTTAGTTAAGATATTTCTATTCTTCCTTCCTTTTTCCTTCTTTCCCTCTCTCTGTCCTTCCCTTTCTTCCTCCTCTCTCTCCTCTATCTCCCTCCCTGCGCTCCCTCCCTCCCTCCAGGCCGAGCCAATGATCCACCACGCGACACCCTCCCTGAACCAATTAATCATGTACATCTCTCATCCTCTGCCTCAGTTCTTCCTGTGTTTAAGCCTAAGGCTCACATTCCTATACTAAAGATGGATAATGCATTACTGGGCTCCTTCATCTATTCTTCCTAGTGTAGCCATGTTGAATAAATCTCTTCTATCTGCTTTCCAAAATTGCTTTGTCTGCCATTTTCAATTTTAGATATTTATTATATGTATGTTTGCACATGTGCATGTGTGTTAGCATGGGGGGGTCAGCCGATAACTTGCAGAAGTCCATTTTCTCCTCGAGAACAGGTTCAAGGATCATTCTCAGGTCTTCAGAGTTGGTGGCAAGTGCTTAGACTTGCTTAAATTAATGGTCTCACCTCTCCAATAGGCTCAGACCTTAGAATACTTGTTCCCAGTTGACCACAGTTTTGAGAGAGTTATGAAACTAATAGGGGCAAGGCTATAGAGAGAAAATATATCATGCTGGTGAGCATCGATAATTTACAAACTTGCCACATTCCTGCTTGGTGTCTCTGCTTGCTATGTGAGGTTATAGTGTGGTCTCTCAGCCTCATGTTCCAGCCCCTGGCTGCCATTCCAGCCTCTGCCATTATGGTTCTCACTCTCTGGAACTGTAAGCAAAATTAAGTTTTCATCTTCTCCTTGCTTTTGGTCATGGTCAGAGGCAAGATCATTGTTTTACAGCCTGGGTTCCATCCCCTTTGTAGTGACAGAGTCCTCCTAAGTCACCCAGGCTACAGATCTCAACACATCACAGTCCTTACAAGCTAAGCTTAGCCATCTCTCCTCAGTGGGCTGTTTAGAGAGACAAGTACTTATGAAGAGTAGAAAGTAGATGTATTCTGTGTGACACACTGTGCAGAGAAATAGGGGTCAATTCAACTCAATCCCACAGTCCTGGAGTCCTGAAGTGAGGTTAATATTTAAATGGAGGGCAGAAATGACATATCTAAGCCATCCTGGCCAGAGTCCCACCCATCATTGACTCCTCATTAGCTCATTTTGGATCCTCTTATAGACATGTAAGTTTTGGAAATATGTAAAATGTCTTTTCAGGAGGTCTCTTCTGGTTGGTTGAGGCTTTGGCCTTTCCTTCCTCCAAGATGAGACTGTGAGGAGATTCCAATTGCTTCAAGTATTTTGTTTCAATACTCACTAGCCAAATGGAGTGACATACATGGCTGTCTTTGGACCTACGTGGCTCCTGCCAGGATGGTGAAAAACACCAATGTGGCTTCTTCCAATGGGCATCAGTTTACACAACTTGGAGAGCATTTTTTGTTTTGATCATCAAAGAATTGGTATGTGTGTGTGTGTGTGTGTGTGTGTGTGTGTGTGTTAGTGTGTAATCATTAAGTATGTTTAAATTTCCTAATATAGCACCAATTGTGTTGAGCTAGGGGTGTGGAATTGCATATAGATGTTTGCAAATGTTTATTCTGGACATTTTCCTATGGATAAGAGAGAGGGGAGAAAAACACAATGAGAACACAGAGTTTTTCCTTGTTTAAGTCTCTCCTCACATGCTGTAAACATAAAGTTCCTCTTGTTTCCTCCTAGGGATATTCCTTAACAACCTTGAGTCAGCAGGGGTCAGCACTTCCTTCTTTCTCTCTTTGTTTTTTGAGACAGAGTTTCTCTGCTCTGTAACTCTCTGTAGACCAGGCTGGCCTTGAACTCACTGAGACCTACCTGCTTCTATCCACTGAGTGTTGGTCAACATTTCCTTCTTTTCCAAAGCTACTGGGCAGGATTTCTGTAACTAGGTCTACCTTCCCACAAACCATAAAAAACAGAACTATAAATAAATAAGATAAACAAATCAGCAAAGTCAAAGGCAAACATACAAAAAAACCTCCCCGTACAATACATACCTTCCAAACAATGTTTCCACTTCAAATCTTCCACAACAAAAAGTAATCAAGAAAGGCAACAAAGGGAAACACCGAGTGGGCAGAGATAGTTTTTTACATGACATCAAGGCAAAATAGCTTGCCACATCTTTCAAAGCAAGGCTCATACTTGTGATCTGAGTAATAAGGAGACAGACAAGAAGGTCAGAGCTTGAAGGCTACTAAACTTGACTTGTGTCAAAGAAGAGCAAACTAATGAATCAAAGAAACCAAAAGTTCTTTCAAAAGAAAGCATCCAAGTGATGACATTGCATGGGGCAAGAGAGATTGCCATTGGTAAAGAGCTCTGGTCACTGTTTCAGAGCACCTAGGTTACAGATTCCCATCACCCACATGGTGGCTAACAGCCATTGGTAATCCAGTTCCAGGGGCTCTAACAGCTGCTTTGGCCTATTCAGACACTAAGCATGCATATGGTGTGTGTGAGTGTGTGTGTGTGTGTGTGTGTGTGTGTGTGTGTGTGTGCGGCAGAACAAAAAGAAAACCTGAGGAGAAAAATCACATGTACATTTTTAATTACTAAAAGTAGAAAAATGGGTGAGGTTATTGATTTTTTGTTATTGGGGAAGTTGAGTATCCTGGTTGGTTAGATTGTCAGCACAATGTAGTTATTTGGGAAGAGGAACTTGAATTGAGAAAATACCACCATCTGGTCTGTAAGAAAGGCTGTTGGGCATTTCTTGGTTATTGCTTGATGGGGGCAGGCCCAGCCCACAATGGTTGTGGTCATCCATAGGATGGTAGGCCTGGGTTCCATAAAAAAGCAGGCTGAGCAAGCCATGATGAGTGAACCAGTAAGCTGCACCCCTCCAGAGCTTCTTCTTCAGCTTCTGTCTCCCTGTTCCTGCTAGACTCTGTACCATGGCTTTCCTCAGTCGTGTGACCACAGAAATTATAAGGTGAACATAACCTTTCATATCCAGATTGAGTTTGTTCATGGTCTTTTATCACAGAAATGGAAATCCTAACTAAGACACTGCCCAGAAAGCACTTCCATGTTGGAGTCTTTAGTCTATTGATAAAAGAATTTAGAAATATACTCAGAAGGGAGCTTGAGGACAAGTTTTAATGTAGTTTGAAATAGAAAACAACAGGGCAGGCAAGCTGTAAGTCGGCAACTGCCTGATGAAGAAATAGAGAGAGGAAGAAAGAGCCATACTGTTTGTAAACATTAACATGGGAAATAAACATTTACATGGGGGGGTGGGGGTGTATGGAGAGATTCAAAGAAACAGAGTAAGAAAGCCCAATGTATCAATGAAAAGCAACTGCTGTCTTAGTTGGGCGTTTCTATTGCTGTGAAGAAAGGAAACCATGACCACAGCAATTCTTAACAAGGTATTGACTTACACTTTCAGAGGTTCAGTCCAATATCCACAATGACAAGGAGCATTGTGGGAAGCATGTGGCATGAAGAAGGCGTGGTACTGGGTACATCTTGGCTTACCGGAAACAGGAAATTGAGCCGCCCATGAGCAGTATCTTGAGCATAGGAAACCTAAGAGCCCACCCCACTGTGACACACTTCCTCTAACAAGTCATACCCACTCCAACAAAGTCACATATCCTAACAGTGCCACTCCACATGAGCTTCAAGGAGCCACCACCTATGCCAAGACAGAAGCAAAAGGAGATGGAAAAGGCAAGAAACAGGTAGAAGTTTTCTGAGTCTCTGCATCGAGGAAGAGAAGCCTGGGAAGGACCAAGTCATGGCCTCTGAGGGAGGTCAATTATCCTCTCTGTCAGTGCTGGGAGCTGAAGGTTAGTTCTGTG